>NC_083233.1:60496206-60796206 GCF_032191835.1 Heteronotia binoei
GGTTAGAGTTCAGGGCACACTTATGTTTGGGTGAATATTGGGGTTGGGTTTAGGGTTGGATAAGATGTATTTTTAATATCACACTGAATGGTACACTCTTGATGGGGAAGAATTTTGGATGTTTTTCCATTCTCCATTATAGCCTATGAGATTCATTAGAATGAATGGGCCCATATGGTAAGGGTTAGGGTTAGGGTTAGAGTTCAGGACACACATATGTTCGGTTTAAAATTGGGGTCGGATTTAGGGTTGGGTAAGATGTATTTTTAATATCACACTGAATGGTACACTATTGATGGAGAAAAATTTTGGATGTTTTTCCATTCTCCATTATAGCCTATGAGATTCATTAGAATGAATGGGCCCATATGGTAAGGGTTAGGGTTAGGGTTAGAGTTCAGGGCACACTTATGTTTGGGTGAATATTGGGGTTGGGTTTAGGGTTGGATAAGATGTATTTTTAATATCACACTGAATGGTACACTCTTGATGGGGAAGAATTTTGGATGTTTTTCCATTCTCCATTATAGCCTATGAGATTCATTAGAATGAATGGGCCCATATGGTAAGGGTAGGGTTAGGGTTAGAGTTCAGGGCACACTTATGTTTGGGTGAATATTGGGGTTGTGTTTAGGGTTGGATAAGATGTATTTTAATATCACACTGAATGGTACACTCTTGATGGGAAGAATTTTGGATGTTTTTCCATTCTCCATTATAGCCTATGAAATTCATTAGAATGAATGGGCCCATATGGTAAGGGTTAGGGTTAGGGTTAGAGTTCAGGGCACACTTATGTTTGGGTGAATATTGGTGTTGGGTTTAGGGTTGGATAAGATGTATTTTTAATATCACACCTGAATGGTACACTCTTGATGGGGAAGAATTTTGGATGTTTTTCCATTCTCCATTATAGCCTATGAGATTCATTAGAATGATGGGCCCATATGGTAAGGGTTAGGGGTAGGGTTAGAGTTCAGGGCACACTTATGTTTGGGTGAATATTGGTGTTGGGTTTAGGGTTGGATAAGATGTATTTTTAATATCACACTGAATGGTACACTCTTGATGGGGAAGAATTTTGGATGTTTTTCCATTCTCCATTATAGCCTATGAGATTCATTAGAATGAATGGGCCATATGGGAAGGGTTAGGGTTAGGGTTAGAGTTCAGGACACACATATGTTCGGTTTAAAATTGGGGTCTGATTTAGGGTTGGGTAACATGTATTTTTAATATCACACTGAATGGTACACTATTGATGGAGAAAAATTTTGGATGTTTTTCCATTCTCATTATAGCCTATGAGATTCATTAGAATGAATGGGCCCATATGGTAAGGGTTAGGGTAGGGTTAGAGTTCAGGGCACACTTATGTTTGGTGAATATTGGGGTTGGGTTTAGGGTTGGATAAGATGTATTTTAATATCACACTGAATGGTACACTCTTGATGGGGAAAAATTTTGGATGTTTTTCCATTCTCCATTATAGCCTATGAGATTCATTAGAATGAATGGGCCCATATGGTAAGGGTTAGGGTTAGGGTTAGAGTTCAGGGCACACTTATGTTTGGGTGAATATTGGTTTGGGTTTAGGGTTGATAAGATGTATTTTTAATATCACACTGAATGGTACACTCTTGATGGGAAGAATTTTGGATGTTTTTCATTCTCCATTATAGCCTATGAGATTCATTAGAATGAATGGGCCCATATGGTAAGGGTTAGGGTTAGGGTTAGAGTTCAGGACACACATATGTTCGGTTTAATATTGGGGTCTGATTTAGGGTTGGGTAAGATGTATTTTTAATATCACACTGAATGGTACACTATTGATGGAGAAAATTTTGGATGTTTTTCCATTCTCCATTATAGCCTATGAGATTCATTAGAATGAATGGGCACATATGGTAAGGGTTAGGGTTAGGGTTAGAGTTCAGGCACACTTATGTTTGGGTGAATATTGGGGTTGGGATTAGGGTTGGATAAGATGTATTTTTAATATCACACTTAATGGTACACTCTTGATGGGGAAGAATTTTGGACGTTTTCCATTCTCCATTATAGCCTATGAGATTCATTAGAATGAATGGGCCCATATGGTAAGGGTTAGGGTTAGGGTTAGAGTTCAGGACACCATATGTTCGGTTTAAAATTGGGGTCTGATTTAGGGTTGGGTAAGATGTATTTTTAATATCATTACCTAATGGTACACTATTGATGGAGAAAAATTTTGGATGTTTTTCCATTCTCCATTATAGCCTATGAGATTCATTAGAATGATGGGCCCATATGGTAAGGGTTAGGGTTAGGTTAGAGTTCAGGGCACACTTATGTTTGGGTGAATATTGGGGTTGGGTTTAGGGTTGGATAAGATGTTTTTTAATATCACACTTAATGGTACACTCTTGATGGGGAAGAATTTTGGATGTTTTTCCATTCTCCATTATAGCCTATGAGATTCTTAGAATGAATGGGCCCATATGGTAAGGGTTAGGTTTAGGGTTAGAGTTCAGGACACACATATGTTCGGTTTAAAATTGGGGTCTGATTTAGGGTTGGGTAAGATGTATTTTTAATATCACACTGAATGGTACACTATTGATGGAGAAAAATTTTGATCTTTTTCCATTCTCCATTATAGCCTATGAGATTCATTGAATGAATGGGCCCATATGGTAAGGGTTAGGGTTAGGGTTAGAGTTCAGGACACACATATGTTCGGTTTAAAATTGGGGTCTGATTTAGGGTTGGGTAAGATGTATTTTTAATATCACACTTAATGGTACACTATTGATGGAGAAAAATTTTGGATGTTTTTCCATGCTCCATTATAGCCTATGAGATTCATTAGAATGAATGGGCCCATATGGTAAGGGTTAGGGTTAGGGTTAGAGTTCAGGGCACACTTATGTTTGGGTGAATATTGGGTTGGGTTTAGGGTTGAATAAGATGTATTTTTAATATCACACTGATGGTACACTCTTGATGGGGAAAAATTTTGGATGTTTTCCATTCTCCATTATAGCCTATGAGATTCATTAGAATGAATGGGCCCATATGGTAAGGGTTAGGGTTAGGGTTAGAGTTTAGGGCACACTTATGTTTGGGTGAATATTGGGGTTGGGTTTAGGGTTGGATAAGATGTATTTTTAATATCACACTGAATGGTACACTCTTGATGGGGAAAAATTTTGGATGTTTTTCCATTCTCCATTATAGCCTATGAGATTCATTACAATGAATGGGCCCATACGGTAAGGGTTAGGGTTAGGGTTAGAGTTCAGGGCACACTTATGTTTGGGTGAATATTGGGGTTGGGTTTAGGGTTGGAAAAGATGTATTTTTAATATCACACTGAATGGTACACTCTTGATGGGGAAAAATTTTGGATGTTTTTCCATTCTCCATTATAGCCTATGAGATTCATTTGAATGAATGGGCCCATATGGTAAGGGTTAGGGTTAGGGTTAGAGTTCAGGGCACACTTATGTTTGGGTGAATATTGGGGTTGGGTTTAGGGTTGGATAAGATGTATTTTTAATATCACACTGAATGGTACACTCTGATGGGGAAAAATTTTGGATGTTTTTCCATTCTCCATTATAGCCTATGAGATTCATTAGAATGAATGTGGCCCATATGGTAAGAGTTAGGGTTAGGGTTAGAGTTCAGGGCACCTTATGTTTGGGTGAATATTGGGGTTGGGTTTAGGTTGGATAAGATGTATTTTTAATATCACACTGAATGGTACACTCTTGATGGGGAAAAATTTTGGATGTTTTTCCATTCTCCATTATAGCCTATGAGATTCATTAGAATGAATGGGCCCATATGGTAAGGGTTAGGGTTAGGGTTAGAGTTCAGGGCACACTTATGTTCGGTTTAAAATTGGGGTCTGATTTAGGGTTGGGTAAGATGTATTTTTAATATCACACTGAATGGTACACTCTTGATGGGGAAAAATTTTGGATGTTTTTCCATTCTCCATTATAGCCTATGAGATTCATTAGAATGAATGGGCCCATATGGTAAGGGTTAGGGTTAGGGTTAGAGTTCAGGGCACACTTATGTTTGGATGAATATTGGGGTTGGGTTTAGGGTTGGATAAGATGTATTTTTAATATCACACTGAATGGTACACTCTTGATGGGGAAGAATTTTGGATGTTTTTCCATTCTCCATTATAGCCTATGAGATTCATTAGAATGAATGGGCCCATATGGTAAGGGTTAGGGTTAGGGTTAGAGTTCAGGACACACATATGTTCGGTTTAAAATTGGAGTCTGATTTAGGGTTGGGTAAGATGTATTTTTAATATCACACTGAATGGTACACTATTGATGGAGAAAAATTTTGGATGTTTTTCCATTCTCCATTATAGCCTATGAGGTTCATTAGAATGAATGGGCCCATATGGTAAGGGTTAGGGTTAGGGTTAGAGTTCAGGGCACACTTATGTTTGGGTGAATATTGGGGTTGGGTTTAGGGTTGGATAAGATGTATTTTTAATATCACACTGAATGGTACACTCTTGATGGGGAAAAATTTTGGATGTTTTTCCATTCTCCATTATAGCCTATGAGATTCATTAGAATGAATGGGCCCATATGGTAAGGGTTAGGGTTAGGGTTAGAGTTCAGGGCACACTTATGTTCGGTTTAAAATTGGGGTCTGATTTAGGGTTGGGTAAGATGTATTTTTAATATCACACTGAATGGTACACTCTTGATGGGGAAAAATTTTGGATGTTTTTCCATTCTCCATTATAGCCTATGAGATTCATTAGAATGAATGGGCCCATATGGTAAGGGTTAGGGTTAGGGTTAGAGTTCAGGGCACACTTATGTTTGGGTGAATATTGGGGTTGGGTTTAGGGTTGGATAAGATGTATTTTTAATATCACACTGAATGGTACACTCTTGATGGGGAAGAATTTTGGATGTTTTTCCATTCTCCATTATAGCCTATGAGATTCATTAGAATGAATGGGCCCATATGGTAAGGGTTAGGGTTAGGGTTAGAGTTCAGGACACACATATGTTCGGTTTAAAATTGGAGTCTGATTTAGGGTTGGGTAAGATGTATTTTTAATATCACACTGAATGGTACACTATTGATGGAGAAAAATTTTGGATGTTTTTCCATTCTCCATTATAGCCTATGAGGTTCATTAGAATGAATGGGCCCATATGGTAAGGGTTAGGGTTAGGGTTAGAGTTCAGGGCACACTTATGTTTGGGTGAATATTGGGGTTGGGTTTAGGGTTGGATAAGATGTATTTTTAATATCACACTGAATGGTACACTCTTGATGGGGAAAAATTTTGGATGTTTTTCCATTCTCCATTATAGCCTATGAGATTCATTAGAATGAATGGGCCCATATGGTAAGGGTTAGGGTTAGGGTTAGAGTTCAGGGCACACTTATGTTTGGGTGAATATTGGGGTTGGGTTTAGGGTTGGATAAGATGTATTTTTGATATCACACTGAATGGTACACTCTTGATGGGGAAAAATTTTGGATGTTTTTCCATTCTCCATTATAGCCTATGAGATTCATTAGAATGAATGGGCCCATATGGTAAGGGTTAGGGTTAGGGTTAGAGTTCAGGGCACACTTATGTTTGGGTGAATATTGGGGTTGGGTTTAGGGTTGGAAAAGATGTATTTTTAATATCACACTGAATGGTACACTCTTGATGGGGAAGAATTTTGGATGTTTTTCCATTCTCCATTATAGCCTATGAGATTCATTAGAATGAATGGGCCCATATGGTAAGGGTTAGGGTTAGGGTTAGAGTTCAGGACACACATATGTTCGGTTTAAAATTGGGGTCTGATTTAGGGTTGGGTAAGATGTATTTTTAATATCACACTGAATGGTACACTATTGATGGAGAAAAATTTTGGATGTTTTTCCATTCTCCATTATAGCCTATGAGATTCATTAGAATGAATGGGCCCATATGGTAAGGGTTAGGGTTAGGGTTAGAGTTCAGGGCACACTTATGTTTGGGTGAATATTGGGGTTGGGTTTAGGGTTGGAAAAGATGTATTTTTAATATCACACTGAATGGTACACTCTTGATGGGGAAAAATTTTGGATGTTTTTCCGTTCTCCATTATAGCGTATGAGATTCATTAGAATGAATGGGCCCATATGGTAAGGGTTAGGGTTAGGGTTAGAGTTCAGGACACACATATGTTCGGTTTAAAATTGGGGTCTGATTTAGGGTTGGATAAGATGTATTTTTAATATCACACTGAATGGTACACTCTTGATGGGGAAGAATTTTGGATGTTTTTCCATTCTCCATTATAGCCTATGAGATTCATTAGAATGAATGGGCCCATATGGTAAGGGTTAGGGTTAGGGTTAGAGTTCAGGACACACATATGTTCAGTTTAAAATTGGGGTCTGATTTAGGGTTGGGTAAGATGTATTTTTAATATCACACTGAATGGTACACTATTGATGGAGAAAAATTTTGGATGTTTTTCCATTCTCCATTGTAGCCTATGAGATTCATTAGAATGAATGGGCCCATATGGTAAGGGTTAGGGTTAGGGTTAGAGTTCAGGGCACACTTATGTTTGGGTGAATATTGGGGTTGGGTTTAGGGTTGGATAAGATGTATTTTTAATATCACACTGAATGGTACACTCTTGATGGGGAAGAATTTTGGATGTTTTTCCATTCTCCATTATAGCCTATGAGATTCATTAGAATGAATGGGCCCATATGGTAAGGGTTAGGGTTAGGGTTAGAGTTCAGGACACACATATGTTCAGTTTAAAATTGGAGTCTGATTTAGGGTTGGGTAAGATGTATTTTTAATATCACACTGAATGGTACACTATTGATGGAGAAAAATTTTGGATGTTTTTCCATTCTCCATTATAGCCTATGAGGTTCATTAGAATGAATGGGCCCATATGGTAAGGGTTAGGGTTAGGGTTAGAGTTCAGGGCACACTTATGTTTGGGTGAATATTGGGGTTGGGTTTAGGGTTGGATAAGATGTATTTTTAATATCACACTGAATGGTACACTCTTGATGGGGAAAAATTTTGGATGTTTTTCCATTCTCCATTATAGCCTATGAGATTCATTAGAATGAATGGGCCCATATGGTAAGGGTTAGGGTTAGGGTTAGAGTTCAGGGCACACTTATGTTTGGGTGAATATTGGGGTTGGGTTTAGGGTTGGATAAGATGTATTTTTGATATCACACTGAATGGTACACTCTTGATGGGGAAAAATTTTGGATGTTTTTCCATTCTCCATTATAGCCTATGAGATTCATTAGAATGAATGGGCCCATATGGTAAGGGTTAGGGTTAGGGTTAGAGTTCAGGGCACACTTATGTTTGGGTGAATATTGGGGTTGGGTTTAGGGTTGGAAAAGATGTATTTTTAATATCACACTGAATGGTACACTCTTGATGGGGAAGAATTTTGGATGTTTTTCCATTCTCCATTATAGCCTATGAGATTCATTAGAATGAATGGGCCCATATGGTAAGGGTTAGGGTTAGGGTTAGAGTTCAGGACACACATATGTTCGGTTTAAAATTGGGGTCTGATTTAGGGTTGGGTAAGATGTATTTTTAATATCACACTGAATGGTACACTATTGATGGAGAAAAATTTTGGATGTTTTTCCATTCTCCATTATAGCCTATGAGATTCATTAGAATGAATGGGCCCATATGGTAAGGGTTAGGGTTAGGGTTAGAGTTCAGGGCACACTTATGTTTGGGTGAATATTGGGGTTGGGTTTAGGGTTGGAAAAGATGTATTTTTAATATCACACTGAATGGTACACTCTTGATGGGGAAAAATTTTGGATGTTTTTCCGTTCTCCATTATAGCGTATGAGATTCATTAGAATGAATGGGCCCATATGGTAAGGGTTAGGGTTAGGGTTAGAGTTCAGGACACACATATGTTCGGTTTAAAATTGGGGTCTGATTTAGGGTTGGATAAGATGTATTTTTAATATCACACTGAATGGTACACTCTTGATGGGGAAGAATTTTGGATGTTTTTCCATTCTCCATTATAGCCTATGAGATTCATTAGAATGAATGGGCCCATATGGTAAGGGTTAGGGTTAGGGTTAGAGTTCAGGACACACATATGTTCAGTTTAAAATTGGGGTCTGATTTAGGGTTGGGTAAGATGTATTTTTAATATCACACTGAATGGTACACTATTGATGGAGAAAAATTTTGGATGTTTTTCCATTCTCCATTGTAGCCTATGAGATTCATTAGAATGAATGGGCCCATATGGTAAGGGTTAGGGTTAGGGTTAGAGTTCAGGGCACACTTATGTTTGGGTGAATATTGGGGTTGGGTTTAGGGTTGGATAAGATGTATTTTTAATATCACACTGAATGGTACACTCTTGATGGGGAAGAATTTTGGATGTTTTTCCATTCTCCATTATAGCCTATGAGATTCATTAGAATGAATGGGCCCATATGGTAAGGGTTAGGGTTAGGGTTAGAGTTCAGGACACACATATGTTCAGTTTAAAATTGGAGTCTGATTTAGGGTTGGGTAAGATGTATTTTTAATATCACACTGAATGGTACACTATTGATGGAGAAAAATTTTGGATGTTTTTCCATTCTCCATTATAGCCTATGAGGTTCATTAGAATGAATGGGCCCATATGGTAAGGGTTAGGGTTAGGGTTAGAGTTCAGGGCACACTTATGTTTGGGTGAATATTGGGGTTGGGTTTAGGGTTGGATAAGATGTATTTTTAATATCACACTGAATGGTACACTCTTGATGGGGAAAAATTTTGGATGTTTTTCCATTCTCCATTATAGCCTATGAGATTCATTAGAATGAATGGGCCCATATGGTAAGGGTTAGGGTTAGGGTTAGAGTTCAGGGCACACTTATGTTTGGGTGAATATTGGGGTTGGGTTTAGGGTTGGATAAGATGTATTTTTAATATCACACTGAATGGTACACTCTTGATGGGGAAAAATTTTGGATGTTTTTCCATTCTCCATTATAGCCTAAGAGATTCATTAGAATGAATGGGCCCATATGGTAAGGGTTAGGGTTAGGGTTAGAGTTCAGGACACACATATGTTCGGTTTAAAATTGGAGTCTGATTTAGGGTTGGGTAAGATGTATTTTTAATATCACACTGAATGGTACACTATTGATGGAGAAAAATTTTGGATGTTTTTCCATTCTCCATTATAGCCTATGAGGTTCATTAGAATGAATGGGCCCATATGGTAAGGGTTAGGGTTAGGGTTAGAGTTCAGGGCACACTTATGTTTGGGTGAATATTGGGGTTGGGTTTAGGGTTGGATAAGATGTATTTTTAATATCACACTGAATGGTACACTCTTGATGGGGAAAAATTTTGGATGTTTTTCCATTCTCCATTATAGCCTATGAGATTCATTAGAATGAATGGGCCCATATGGTAAGGGTTAGGGTTAGGGTTAGAGTTCAGGGCACACTTATGTTCGGTTTAAAATTGGGGTCTGATTTAGGGTTGGGTAAGATGTATTTTTAATATCACACTGAATGGTACACTCTTGATGGGGAAAAATTTTGGATGTTTTTCCATTCTCCATTATAGCCTATGAGATTCATTAGAATGAATGGGCCCATATGGTAAGGGTTAGGGTTAGGGTTAGAGTTCAGGGCACACTTATGTTTGGGTGAATATTGGGGTTGGGTTTAGGGTTGGATAAGATGTATTTTTAATATCACACTGAATGGTACACTCTTGATGGGGAAGAATTTTGGATGTTTTTCCATTCTCCATTATAGCCTATGAGATTCATTAGAATGAATGGGCCCATATGGTAAGGGTTAGGGTTAGGGTTAGAGTTCAGGACACACATATGTTCGGTTTAAAATTGGAGTCTGATTTAGGGTTGGGTAAGATGTATTTTTAATATCACACTGAATGGTACACTATTGATGGAGAAAAATTTTGGATGTTTTTCCATTCTCCATTATAGCCTATGAGGTTCATTAGAATGAATGGGCCCATATGTTAAGGGTTAGGGTTAGGGTTAGAGTTCAGGGCACACTTATGTTTGGGTGAATATTGGGGTTGGGTTTAGGGTTGGATAAGATGTATTTTTAATATCACACTGAATGGTACACTCTTGATGGGGAAAAATTTTGGATGTTTTTCCATTCTCCATTATAGCCTATGAGATTCATTAGAATGAATGGGCCCATATGGTAAGGGTTAGGGTTAGGGTTAGAGTTCAGGGCACACTTATGTTTGGGTGAATATTGGGGTTGGGTTTAGGGTTGGATAAGATGTATTTTTGATATCACACTGAATGGTACACTCTTGATGGGGAAAAATTTTGGATGTTTTTCCATTCTCCATTATAGCCTATGAGATTCATTAGAATGAATGGGCCCATATGGTAAGGGTTAGGGTTAGGGTTAGAGTTCAGGGCACACTTATGTTTGGGTGAATATTGGGGTTGGGTTTAGGGTTGGAAAAGATGTATTTTTAATATCACACTGAATGGTACACTCTTGATGGGGAAGAATTTTGGATGTTTTTCCATTCTCCATTATAGCCTATGAGATTCATTAGAATGAATGGGCCCATATGGTAAGGGTTAGGGTTAGGGTTAGAGTTCAGGGCACACTTATGTTCGGTTTAAAATTGGGGTCTGATTTAGGGTTGGGTAAGATGTATTTTTAATATCACACTGAATGGTACACTCTTGATGGGGAAAAATTTTGGATGTTTTTCCATTCTCCATTATAGCCTATGAGATTCATTAGAATGAATGGGCCCATATGGTAAGGGTTAGGGTTAGGGTTAGAGTTCAGGGCACACTTATGTTTGGATGAACATTGGGGTTGGGTTTAGGGTTGGATAAGATGTATTTTTAATATCACACTGAATGGTACACTCTTGATGGGGAAGAATTTTGGATGTTTTTCCATTCTCCATTATAGCCTATGAGATTCATTAGAATGAATGGGCCCATATGGTAAGGGTTAGGGTTAGGGTTAGAGTTCAGGACACACATATGTTCGGTTTAAAATTGGAGTCTGATTTAGGGTTGGGTAAGATGTATTTTTAATATCACACTGAATGGTACACTATTGATGGAGAAAAATTTTGGATGTTTTTCCATTCTCCATTATAGCCTATGAGGTTCATTAGAATGAATGGGCCCATATGGTAAGGGTTAGGGTTAGGGTTAGAGTTCAGGGCACACTTATGTTTGGGTGAATATTGGGGTTGGGTTTAGGGTTGGATAAGATGTATTTTTAATATCACACTGAATGGTACACTCTTGATGGGGAAAAATTTTGGATGTTTTTCCATTCTCCATTATAGCCTATGAGATTCATTAGAATGAATGGGCCCATATGGTAAGGGTTAGGGTTAGGGTTAGAGTTCAGGGCACACTTATGTTCGGTTTAAAATTGGGGTCTGATTTAGGGTTGGGTAAGATGTATTTTTAATATCACACTGAATGGTACACTCTTGATGGGGAAAAATTTTGGATGTTTTTCCATTCTCCATTATAGCCTATGAGATTCATTAGAATGAATGGGCCCATATGGTAAGGGTTAGGGTTAGGGTTAGAGTTCAGGGCACACTTATGTTTGGGTGAATATTGGGGTTGGGTTTAGGGTTGGATAAGATGTATTTTTAATATCACACTGAATGGTACACTCTTGATGGGGAAGAATTTTGGATGTTTTTCCATTCTCCATTATAGCCTATGAGATTCATTAGAATGAATGGGCCCATATGGTAAGGGTTAGGGTTAGGGTTAGAGTTCAGGACACACATATGTTCGGTTTAAAATTGGAGTCTGATTTAGGGTTGGGTAAGATGTATTTTTAATATCACACTGAATGGTACACTATTGATGGAGAAAATTTTTGGATGTTTTTCCATTCTCCATTATAGCCTATGAGGTTCATTAGAATGAATGGGCCCATATGGTAAGGGTTAGGGTTAGGGTTAGAGTTCAGGGCACACTTATGTTTGGGTGAATATTGGGGTTGGGTTTAGGGTTGGATAAGATGTATTTTTAATATCACACTGAATGGTACACTCTTGATGGGGAAAAATTTTGGATGTTTTTCCATTCTCCATTATAGCCTATGAGATTCATTAGAATGAATGGGCCCATATGGTAAGGGTTAGGGTTAGGGTTAGAGTTCAGGGCACACTTATGTTTGGGTGAATATTGGGGTTGGGTTTAGGGTTGGATAAGATGTATTTTTGATATCACACTGAATGGTACACTCTTGATGGGGAAAAATTTTGGATGTTTTTCCATTCTCCATTATAGCCTATGAGATTCATTAGAATGAATGGGCCCATATGGTAAGGGTTAGGGTTAGGGTTAGAGTTCAGGGCACACTTATGTTTGGGTGAATATTGGGGTTGGGTTTAGGGTTGGAAAAGATGTATTTTTAATATCACACTGAATGGTACACTCTTGATGGGGAAGAATTTTGGATGTTTTTCCATTCTCCATTATAGCCTATGAGATTCATTAGAATGAATGGGCCCATATGGTAAGGGTTAGGGTTAGGGTTAGAGTTCAGGACACACATATGTTCGGTTTAAAATTGGGGTCTGATTTAGGGTTGGGTAAGATGTATTTTTAATATCACACTGAATGGTACACTATTGATGGAGAAAAATTTTGGATGTTTTTCCATTCTCCATTATAGCCTATGAGATTCATTAGAATGAATGGGCCCATATGGTAAGGGTTAGGGTTAGGGTTAGAGTTCAGGGCACACTTATGTTTGGGTGAATATTGGGGTTGGGTTTAGGGTTGGAAAAGATGTATTTTTAATATCACACTGAATGGTACACTCTTGATGGGGAAAAATTTTGGATGTTTTTCCGTTCTCCATTATAGCGTATGAGATTCATTAGAATGAATGGGCCCATATGGTAAGGGTTAGGGTTAGGGTTAGAGTTCAGGACACACATATGTTCGGTTTAAAATTGGGGTCTGATTTAGGGTTGGTTAAGATGTATTTTTAATATCACACTGAATGGTACACTCTTGATGGGGAAGAATTTTGGATGTTTTTCCATTCTCCATTATAGCCTATGAGATTCATTAGAATGAATGGGCCCATATGGTAAGGGTTAGGGTTAGGGTTAGAGTTCAGGACACACATATGTTCAGTTTAAAATTGGGGTCTGATTTAGGGTTGGGTAAGATGTATTTTTAATATCACACTGAATGGTACACTATTGATGGAGAAAATTTTTGGATGTTTTTCCATTCTCCATTGTAGCCTATGAGATTCATTAGAATGAATGGGCCCATATGGTAAGGGTTAGGGTTAGGGTTAGAGTTCAGGGCACACTTATGTTTGGGTGAATATTGGGGTTGGGTTTAGGGTTGGATAAGATGTATTTTTAATATCACACTGAATGGTACACTCTTGATGGGGAAAAATTTTGGATGTTTTTCCATTCTCCATTATAGCCTAAGAGATTCATTAGAATGAATGGGCCCATATGGTAAGGGTTAGGGTTAGGGTTAGAGTTCAGGACACACATATGTTCGGTTTAAAATTGGAGTCTGATTTAGGGTTGGGTAAGATGTATTTTTAATATCACACTGAATGGTACACTCTTGATGGGGAAAAATTTTGGATGTTTTTCCATTCTCCATTATAGCCTATGAGATTCATTAGAATGAATGGGCCCATATGGTAAGGGTTAGGGTTAGGGTTAGAGTTCAGGGCACACTTATGTTTGGGTGAATATTGGGGTTGGGTTTAGGGTTGGATAAGATGTATTTTTAATATCACACTGAATGGTACACTCTTGATGGGGAAGAATTTTGGATGTTTTTCCATTCTCCATTATAGCCTATGAGATTCATTAGAATGAATGGGCCCATATGGTAAGGGTTAGGGTTAGGGTTAGAGTTCAGGACACACATATGTTCGGTTTAAAATTGGAGTCTGATTTAGGGTTGGGTAAGATGTATTTTTAATATCACACTGAATGGTACACTATTGATGGAGAAAAATTTTGGATGTTTTTCCATTCTCCATTATAGCCTATGAGGTTCATTAGAATGAATGGGCCCATATGGTAAGGGTTAGGGTTAGGGTTAGAGTTCAGGGCACACTTATGTTTGGGTGAATATTGGGGTTGGGTTTAGGGTTGGATAAGATGTATTTTTAATATCACACTGAATGGTACACTCTTGATGGGGAAAAATTTTGGATGTTTTTCCATTCTCCATTATAGCCTATGAGATTCATTAGAATGAATGGGCCCATATGGTAAGGGTTAGGGTTAGGGTTAGAGTTCAGGGCACACTTATGTTTGGGTGAATATTGGGGTTGGGTTTAGGGTTGGATAAGATGTATTTTTGATATCACACTGAATGGTACACTCTTGATGGGGAAAAATTTTGGATGTTTTTCCATTCTCCATTATAGCCTATGAGATTCATTAGAATGAATGGGCCCATATGGTAAGGGTTAGGGTTAGGGTTAGAGTTCAGGGCACACTTATGTTTGGGTGAATATTGGGGTTGGGTTTAGGGTTGGAAAAGATGTATTTTTAATATCACACTGAATGGTACACTCTTGATGGGGAAGAATTTTGGATGTTTTTCCATTCTCCATTATAGCCTATGAGATTCATTAGAATGAATGGGCCCATATGGTAAGGGTTAGGGTTAGGGTTAGAGTTCAGGACACACATATGTTCGGTTTAAAATTGGGGTCTGATTTAGGGTTGGGTAAGATGTATTTTTAATATCACACTGAATGGTACACTATTGATGGAGAAAAATTTTGGATGTTTTTCCATTCTCCATTATAGCCTATGAGATTCATTAGAATGAATGGGCCCATATGGTAAGGGTTAGGGTTAGGGTTAGAGTTCAGGGAACACTTATGTTTGGGTGAATATTGGGGTTGGGTTTAGGGTTGGAAAAGATGTATTTTTAATATCACACTGAATGGTACACTCTTGATGGGGAAAAATTTTGGATGTTTTTCCGTTCTCCATTATAGCGTATGAGATTCATTAGAATGAATGGGCCCATATGGTAAGGGTTAGGGTTAGGGTTAGAGTTCAGGACACACATATGTTCGGTTTAAAATTGGGGTCTGATTTAGGGTTGGATAAGATGTATTTTTAATATCACACTGAATGGTACACTCTTGATGGGGAAGAATTTTGGATGTTTTTCCATTCTCCATTATAGCCTATGAGATTCATTAGAATGAATGGGCCCATATGGTAAGGGTTAGGGTTAGGGTTAGAGTTCAGGACACACATATGTTCAGTTTAAAATTGGGGTCTGATTTAGGGTTGGGTAAGATGTATTTTTAATATCACACTGAATGGTACACTATTGATGGAGAAAAATTTTGGATGTTTTTCCATTCTCCATTGTAGCCTATGAGATTCATTAGAATGAATGGGCCCATATGGTAAGGGTTAGGGTTAGGGTTAGAGTTCAGGGCACACTTATGTTTGGGTGAATATTGGGGTTGGGTTTAGGGTTGGATAAGATGTATTTTTAATATCACACTGAATGGTACACTCTTGATGGGGAAGAATTTTGGATGTTTTTCCATTCTCCATTATAGCCTATGAGATTCATTAGAATGAATGGGCCCATATGGTAAGGGTTAGGGTTAGGGTTAGAGTTCAGGACACACATATGTTCAGTTTAAAATTGGAGTCTGATTTAGGGTTGGGTAAGATGTATTTTTAATATCACACTGAATGGTACACTATTGATGGAGAAAAATTTTGGATGTTTTTCCATTCTCCATTATAGCCTATGAGGTTCATTAGAATGAATGGGCCCATATGGTAAGGGTTAGGGTTAGGGTTAGAGTTCAGGGCACACTTATGTTTGGGTGAATATTGGGGTTGGGTTTAGGGTTGGATAAGATGTATTTTTAATATCACACTGAATGGTACACTCTTGATGGGGAAAAATTTTGGATGTTTTTCCATTCTCCATTATAGCCTATGAGATTCATTAGAATGAATGGGCCCATATGGTAAGGGTTAGGGTTAGGGTTAGAGTTCAGGGCACACTTATGTTTGGGTGAATATTGGGGTTGGGTTTAGGGTTGGATAAGATGTATTTTTAATATCACACTGAATGGTACACTCTTGATGGGGAAAAATTTTGGATGTTTTTCCATTCTCCATTATAGCCTAAGAGATTCATTAGAATGAATGGGCCCATATGGTAAGGGTTAGGGTTAGGGTTAGAGTTCAGGGCACACTTATGTTTGGGTGAATATTGGGGTTGGGTTTAGGGTTGGATAAGATGTATTTTTAATATCACACTGAATGGTACACCCTTGATGGGGAAAAATTTTGGATGTTTTTCCATTCTCCATTATAGCCTATGAGATTCATTAGAATGAATGGGCCCATATGGTAAGAGTTAGGGTTAGGGTTAGAGTTCAGGGCACACTTATGTTTGGGTGAATATTGGGGTTGGGTTTAGGGTTGGATAAGATGTATTTTTAATATCACACTGAATGGTACACTCTTGATGGGGAAAAATTTTGGATGTTTTTCCATTCTCCATTATAGCCTATGAGATTCATTAGAATGAATGGGCCCATATGGTAAGGGTTAGGGTTAGGGTTAGAGTTCAGGGCACACTTATGTTCGGTTTAAAATTGGGGTCTGATTTAGGGTTGGGTAAGATGTATATTTAATATCACACTGAATGGTACACTCTTGATGGGGAAAAATTTTGGATGTTTTTCCATTCTCCATTATAGCCTATGAGATTCATTAGAATGAATGGGCCCATATGGTAAGGGTTAGGGTTAGGGTTAGAGTTCAGGGCACACTTATGTTTGGGTGAATATTGGGGTTGGGTTTAGGGTTGGATAAGATGTATTTTTAATATCACACTGAATGGTACACTCTTGATGGGGAAGAATTTTGGATGTTTTTCCATTCTCCATTATAGCCTATGAGATTCATTAGAATGAATGGGCCCATATGGTAAGGGTTAGGGTTAGGGTTAGAGTTCAGGACACACATATGTTCGGTTTAAAATTGGAGTCTGATTTAGGGTTGGGTAAGATGTATTTTTAATATCACACTGAATGGTACACTATTGATGGAGAAAAATTTTGGATGTTTTTCCATTCTCCATTATAGCCTATGAGGTTCATTAGAATGAATGGGCCCATATGGTAAGGGTTAGGGTTAGGGTTAGAGTTCAGGGCACACTTATGTTTGGGTGAATATTGGGGTTGGGTTTAGGGTTGGATAAGATGTATTTTTAATATCACACTGAATGGTACACTCTTGATGGGGAAAAATTTTGGATGTTTTTCCATTCTCCATTATAGCCTATGAGATTCATTAGAATGAATGGGCCCATATGGTAAGGGTTAGGGTTAGGGTTAGAGTTCAGGGCACACTTATGTTTGGGTGAATATTGGGGTTGGGTTTAGGGTTGGATAAGATGTATTTTTGATATCACACTGAATGGTACACTCTTGATGGGGAAAAATTTTGGATGTTTTTCCATTCTCCATTATAGCCTATGAGATTCATTAGAATGAATGGGCCCATATGGTAAGGGTTAGGGTTAGGGTTAGAGTTCAGGGCACACTTATGTTTGGGTGAATATTGGGGTTGGGTTTAGGGTTGGAAAAGATGTATTTTTAATATCACACTGAATGGTACACTCTTGATGGGGAAGAATTTTGGATGTTTTTCCATTCTCCATTATAGCCTATGAGATTCATTAGAATGAATGGGCCCATATGGTAAGGGTTAGGGTTAGGGTTAGAGTTCAGGACACACATATGTTCGGTTTAAAATTGGGGTCTGATTTAGGGTTGGGTAAGATGTATTTTTAATATCACACTGAATGGTACACTATTGATGGAGAAAAATTTTGGATGTTTTTCCATTCTCCATTATAGCCTATGAGATTCATTAGAATGAATGGGCCCATATGGTAAGGGTTAGGGTTAGGGTTAGAGTTCAGGGAACACTTATGTTTGGGTGAATATTGGGGTTGGGTTTAGGGTTGGAAAAGATGTATTTTTAATATCACACTGAATGGTACACTCTTGATGGGGAAAAATTTTGGATGTTTTTCCGTTCTCCATTATAGCGTATGAGATTCATTAGAATGAATGGGCCCATATGGTAAGGGTTAGGGTTAGGGTTAGAGTTCAGGACACACATATGTTCGGTTTAAAATTGGGGTCTGATTTAGGGTTGGATAAGATGTATTTTTAATATCACACTGAATGGTACACTCTTGATGGGGAAGAATTTTGGATGTTTTTCCATTCTCCATTATAGCCTATGAGATTCATTAGAATGAATGGGCCCATATGGTAAGGGTTAGGGTTAGGGTTAGAGTTCAGGACACACATATGTTCAGTTTAAAATTGGGGTCTGATTTAGGGTTGGGTAAGATGTATTTTTAATATCACACTGAATGGTACACTATTGATGGAGAAAAATTTTGGATGTTTTTCCATTCTCCATTGTAGCCTATGAGATTCATTAGAATGAATGGGCCCATATGGTAAGGGTTAGGGTTAGGGTTAGAGTTCAGGGCACACTTATGTTTGGGTGAATATTGGGGTTGGGTTTAGGGTTGGATAAGATGTATTTTTAATATCACACTGAATGGTACACTCTTGATGGGGAAGAATTTTGGATGTTTTTCCATTCTCCATTATAGCCTATGAGATTCATTAGAATGAATGGGCCCATATGGTAAGGGTTAGGGTTAGGGTTAGAGTTCAGGACACACATATGTTCAGTTTAAAATTGGAGTCTGATTTAGGGTTGGGTAAGATGTATTTTTAATATCACACTGAATGGTACACTATTGATGGAGAAAAATTTTGGATGTTTTTCCATTCTCCATTATAGCCTATGAGGTTCATTAGAATGAATGGGCCCATATGGTAAGGGTTAGGGTTAGGGTTAGAGTTCAGGGCACACTTATGTTTGGGTGAATATTGGGGTTGGGTTTAGGGTTGGATAAGATGTATTTTTAATATCACACTGAATGGTACACTCTTGATGGGGAAAAATTTTGGATGTTTTTCCATTCTCCATTATAGCCTATGAGATTCATTAGAATGAATGGGCCCATATGGTAAGGGTTAAGGTTAGGGTTAGAGTTCAGGGCACACTTATGTTTGGGTGAATATTGGGGTTGGGTTTAGTGTTGGAAAAGATGTATTTTTAATATCACACTGAATGGTACACTCTTGATGGGGAAGAATTTTGGATGTTTTTCCATTCTCCATTATAGCCTATGAGATTCATTAGAATGAATGGGCCCATATGGTAAGGGTTAGGGTTAGGGTTAGAGTTCAGGACACACATATGTTCGGTTTAAAATTGGGGTCTGATTTAGGGTTGGGTAAGATGTATTTTTAATATCACACTGAATGGTACACTATTGATGGAGAAAAATTTTGGATGTTTTTCCATTCTCCATTATAGCCTATGAGATTCATTAGAATGAATGGGCCCATATGGTAAGGGTTAGGGTTAGGGTTAGAGTTCAGGGCACACTTATGTTTGGGTGAATATTGGGGTTGGGTTTAGGGTTGGAAAAGATGTATTTTTAATATCACACTGAATGGTACACTCTTGATGGGGAAAAATTTTGGATGTTTTTCCGTTCTCCATTATAGCGTATGAGATTCATTAGAATGAATGGGCCCATATGGTAAGGGTTAGGGTTAGGGTTAGAGTTCAGGACACACATATGTTCGGTTTAAAATTGGGGTCTGATTTAGGGTTGGATAAGATGTATTTTTAATATCACACTGAATGGTACACTCTTGATGGGGAAGAATTTTGGATGTTTTTCCATTCTCCATTATAGCCTATGAGATTCATTAGAATGAATGGGCCCATATGGTAAGGGTTAGGGTTAGGGTTAGAGTTCAGGACACACATATGTTCAGTTTAAAATTGGGGTCTGATTTAGGGTTGGGTAAGATGTATTTTTAATATCACACTGAATGGTACACTATTGATGGAGAAAAATTTTGGATGTTTTTCCATTCTCCATTGTAGCCTATGAGATTCATTAGAATGAATGGGCCCATATGGTAAGGGTTAGGGTTAGGGTTAGAGTTCAGGGCACACTTATGTTTGGGTGAATATTGGGGTTGGGTTTAGGGTTGGATAAGATGTATTTTTAATATCACACTGAATGGTACACTCTTGATGGGGAAGAATTTTGGATGTTTTTCCATTCTCCATTATAGCCTATGAGATTCATTAGAATGAATGGGCCCATATGGTAAGGGTTAGGGTTAGGGTTAGAGTTCAGGACACACATATGTTCGGTTTAAAATTGGAGTCTGATTTAGGGTTGGGTAAGATGTATTTTTAATATCACACTGAATGGTACACTATTGATGGAGAAAAATTTTGGATGTTTTTCCATTCTCCATTATAGCCTATGAGGTTCATTAGAATGAATGGGCCCATATGGTAAGGGTTAGGGTTAGGGTTAGAGTTCAGGGCACACTTATATTTGGGTGAATATTGGGGTTGGGTTTAGGGTTGGATAAGATGTATTTTTAATATCACACTGAATGGTACACTCTTGATGGGGAAAAATTTTGGATGTTTTTCCATTCTCCATTATAGCCTATGAGATTCATTAGAATGAATGGGCCCATATGGTAAGGGTTAGGGTTAGGGTTAGAGTTCAGGGCACACTTATGTTTGGGTGAATATTGGGGTTGGGTTTAGGGTTGGATAAGATGTATTTTTAATATCACACTGAATGGTACACTCTTGATGGGGAAAAATTTTGGATGTTTTTCCATTCTCCATTATAGCCTATGAGATTCATTAGAATGAATGGGCCCATATGGTAAGGGTTAGGGTTAGGGTTAGAGTTCAGGGCACACTTATGTTTGGGTGAATATTGGGGTTGGGTTTAGGGTTGGAAAAGATGTATTTTTAATATCACACTGAATGGTACACTCTTGATGGGGAAGAATTTTGGATGTTTTTCCATTCTCCATTATAGCCTATGAGATTCATTAGAATGAATGGGCCCATATGGTAAGGGTTAGGGTTAGGGTTAGAGTTCAGGACACACATATGTTCGGTTTAAAATTGGGGTCTGATTTAGGGTTGGGTAAGATGTATTTTTAATATCACACTGAATGGTACACTATTGATGGAGAAAAATTTTGGATGTTTTTCCATTCTCCATTATAGCCTATGAGATTCATTAGAATGAATGGGCCCATATGGTAAGGGTTAGGGTTAGGGTTAGAGTTTAGGGCACACTTATGTTTGGGTGAATATTGGGGTTGGGTTTAGGGTTGGATAAGATGTATTTTTAATATCACACTGAATGGTACACTCTTGATGGGGAAAAATTTTGGATGTTTTTCCATTCTCCATTATAGCCTATGAGATTCATTACAATGAATGGGCCCATACGGTAAGGGTTAGGGTTAGGGTTAGAGTTCAGGGCACACTTATGTTTGGGTGAATATTGGAGTTGGGTTTAGGGTTGGAAAAGATGTATTTTTAATATCACACTGAATGGTACACTCTTGATGGGGAAAAATTTTGGATGTTTTTCCATTCTCCATTATAGCCTATGAGATTCATTAGAATGAATGGGCCCATATGGTAAGGGTTAGGGTTAGGGTTAGAGTTCAGGGCACACTTATGTTTGGGTGAATATTGGGGTTGGGTTTAGGGTTGGATAAGATATATTTTTAATATCACACTGAATGGTACACTCTTGATGGGGAAAATTTTTGGATGTTTTTCCATTCTCCATTATAGCCTATGAGATTCATTAGAATGAATGGGCCCATATGGTAAGGGTTAGGGTTAGGGTTAGAGTTCAGGGCACACTTATGTTTGGGTGAATATTGGGGTTGGGTTTAGGGTTGGAAAAGATGTATTTTTAATATCACACTGAATGGTACACTCTTGATGGGGAAAAATTTTGGATGTTTTTCCATTCTCCATTATAGCCTATGAGATTCATTAGAATGAATGGGCCCATATGGTAAGGGTTAGGGTTAGGGTTAGAGTTCAGGGCACACTTATGTTTGGGTGAATATTGGGGTTGGGTTTAGGGTTGGATAAGATGTATTTTTAATATCACACTGAATGGTACACTCTTGATGGGGAAAATTTTTGGATGTTTTTCCATTCTCCATTATAGCCTATGAGATTCATTAGAATGAATGGGCCCATATGGTAAGGGTTAGGGTTAGGGTTAGAGTTCAGGGCACACTTATGTTTGGGTGAATATTGGGGTTGGGTTTAGGGTTGGATAAGATGTATTTTTAATATCACACTGAATGGTACACTCTTGATGGGGAAAAATTTTGGATGTTTTTCCATTCTCCATTATAGCCTATGAGATTCATTAGAATGAATGGGCCCATATGGTAAGGGTTAGGGTTAGGGTTAGAGTTCAGGGCACACTTATGTTTGGGTGAATATTGGGGTTGGGTTTAGGGTTGGATAAGATGTATTTTTAATATCACACTGAATGGTACACTCTTGATGGGGAAAAATTTTGGATGTTTTTCCATTCTCCATTATAGCCTATGAGATTCATTAGAATGAATGGGCCCATATGGTAAGGGTTAGGGTTAGGGTTAGAGTTCAGGGCACACTTATGTTTGGGTGAATATTGGGGTTGGGTTTAGGGTTGGAAAAGATGTATTTTTAATATCACACTGAATGGTACACTCTTGATGGGGAAAAATTTTGGATGTTTTTCCATTCTCCATTATAGCCTATGAAATTCATTAGAATGAATGGGCCCATATGGTAAGGGTTAGGGTTAGGGTTAGAGTTCAGGACACACATATGTTCGGTTTAAAATTGGGGTCTGATTTAGGGTTGGGTAAGATGTATTTTTAATATCACACTGAATGGTACACTATTGATGGAGAAAAATTTTGGATGTTTTTCCATTCTCCATTATAGCCTATGAGATTCATTACAATGAATGGGCCCATACGGTAAGGGTTAGGGTTAGGGTTAGAGTTCAGGGCACACTTATGTTTGGGTGAATATTGGAGTTGGGTTTAGGGTTGGATAAGATGTATTTTTAATATCACACTGAATGGTACACTCTTGATGGGGAAAAATTTTGGATGTTTTTCCATTCTCCATTATAGCCTATGAGATTCATTAGAATGAATGGGCCCATATGGTAAGGGTTAGGGTTAGGGTTAGAGTTCAGGGCACACTTATGTTTGGGTGAATATTGGGGTTGGGTTTAGGGTTGGATAAGATATATTTTTAATATCACACTGAATGGTACACTCTTGATGGGGAAAATTTTTGGATGTTTTTCCATTCTCCATTATAGCCTATGAGATTCATTAGAATGAATGGGCCCATATGGTAAGGGTTAGGGTTAGGGTTAGAGTTCAGGGCACACTTATGTTTGGGTGAATATTGGGGTTGGGTTTAGGGTTGGAAAAGATGTATTTTTAATATCACACTGAATGGTACACTCTTGATGGGGAAAAATTTTGGATGTTTTTCCATTCTCCATTATAGCCTATGAGATTCATTAGAATGAATGGGCCCATATGGTAAGGGTTAGGGTTAGGGTTAGAGTTCAGGGCACACTTATGTTTGGGTGAATATTGGGGTTGGGTTTAGGGTTGGATAAGATGTATTTTTAATATCACACTGAATGGTACACTCTTGATGGGGAAAATTTTTGGATGTTTTTCCATTCTCCATTATAGCCTATGAGATTCATTAGAATGAATGGGCCCATATGGTAAGGGTTAGGGTTAGGGTTAGAGTTCAGGGCACACTTATGTTTGGGTGAATATTGGGGTTGGGTTTAGGGTTGGATAAGATGTATTTTTAATATCACACTGAATGGTACACTCTTGATGGGGAAAAATTTTGGATGTTTTTCCATTCTCCATTATAGCCTATGAGATTCATTAGAATGAATGGGCCCATATGGTAAGGGTTAGGGTTAGGTTTAGAGTTCAGGGCACACTTATGTTTGGGTGAATATTGGGGTTGGGTTTAGGGTTGGATAAGATGTATTTTTAATATCACACTGAATGGTACACTCTTGATGGGGAAAAATTTTGGATGTTTTTCCATTCTCCATTATAGCCTATGAGATTCATTAGAATGAATGGGCCCATATGGTAAGGGTTAGGGTTAGGGTTAGAGTTCAGGGCACACTTATGTTTGGGTGAATATTGGGGTTGGGTTTAGGTTTGGATAAGATGTATTTTTAATATCACACTGAATGGTACACTATTGATGGGGAAGAATTTTGGATGTTTTTCCATTCTCCATTATAGCCTATGAGATTCATTAGAATGAATGGGCCCATATGGTAAGGGTTAGGGTTAGGGTTAGAGTTCAGGACACACATATGTTCCGTTTAAAATTGGGGTCTGATTTAGGGTTGGGTAAGATGTATTTTTAATATCACACTGAATGGTACACTATTGATGGAGAAAATTTTTTGATGTTTTTCCATTCTCCTTTATAGCCTATGAGATTCATTAGAATGAATGGGCCCATATGGTAAGTGTTAGGGTTAGGGTTAGAGTTCAGGACACACATATGTTCCGTTTAAAATTGGGGTCTGATTTAGGGTTGGGTAAGATGTATTTTTAATATCACACTGAATGGTACACTCTTGATGGGGAAAAATTTTGGATGTTTTTCCATTCTCCATTATAGCCTATGAGATTCATTAGAATGAATGGGCCCATATGGTAAGGGTTAGGGTTAGGGTTAGAGTTCAGGGCACACTTATGCTTGGGTGAATATTGGGGTTGCTTTTAGGGTTGGATAAGATGTATTTTTAATATCACACTGAATGGTACACTCTTGATGGGGAAAAATTTTGGATGTTTTTCCATTCTCCATTATAGCCTATGAGATTCATTAGAATGAATGGGCCCATATGGTAAGGGTTAGGGTTAGGGTTAGAGTTCAGGGCACACTTATGTTTGGGTGAATATTGGGGTTGGGTTTAGGGTTGGATAAGATGTATTTTTAATATCACACTTAATGGTACACTCTTGATGGGCAAAAATTTTGGATGTTTTTCCATTCTCCATTATAGCCTATGAGATTCATTAGAATGAATGGGCCCATATGGTAAGGGTTAGGGTTAGAGTTCAGGGCACACTTATGTTTGGGTGAATATTGGGGTTGGTTTTAGGGTTGGATAAGATGTCATTTTAATATCACACTGAATGGTACACTATTGATGGAGAAAACTTTTGGATGTTTTTCCATTCTCCATTATAGCCTAAGAGATTCATTAGAATGAATGGGCCCATATGGTAAGGGTTAGGGTTAGAGTTTAGGGCACACTTATGTTTGGGTGAATATTGGGGTTGGGATTAGGGTTGGATAAGATGTATTTTTAATATCACACTGAATGGTAGACTCTTGATGGGGAAGAATTTTGGATGTTTTTCCATTCTCCATTATAGCCTAAGAGATTCATTAGAATGAATGGGCCCATATGGTAAGGGTTAGGGTTAGAGTTCAGGAAACACATATGTTCCGTTTAAAATTGGGGTCTGATTTAGGGGTGGGTAAGATGTATTTTTAATATCACACTGAATGGTACACTATAGATGGAGAAAAATTTTGGATGTTTTTCCATTCTCCATTATAGCCTGTAAGATTCATTAAAATGAAGGGGCCCATATGGTAAGGGTTAGGGTTAGGGTTAGAGTTCAGGGCTCACTTATTTTTGGGTGAATATTGGGGTTGGGTTTAGGGTTGGATAAGATGTATTTTTAATATCACACTGAATGGTACACTCTTGATGGGAAAAAATTTTGGATGTTTTTCCATTCTCCATTATAGCCTATGAGATTCATTAGAATGAATGGGCCCATATGGTAAGGGTTAGGGTTAGGGTTAGAGTTCAGGGCACACTTATGTTTGGGTGAATATTGGGGTTGGGTTTAGGTTTGGATAAGATGTATTTTTAATATCACACTGAATGGTACACTATTGATGGAGAAAACTTTTGGATGTTTTTCCATTCTCCATTATAGCCTATGAGATTCATTAGAATGAATGGGCCCATATGGTAAGGGTTAGGGTTAGGGTTAGAGTTCATGACACACATATGTTTGGGTGAATATTGGGGTTGGGTTTAGGGTTGGATAAGATGTAATTTTAATATCACACTGAATGGTACACTATTGATGGGGAAGAATTTTGGATGTTTTTCCATTCTCCATTATAGCCTATGAGATTCATTAGAATGAATGGGCCCATATGGTAAGGGTTAGTGTTAAGGTTAGAGTTTAGGACACACTTATGTTTGGGTGAATATTGGGGTTGGGTTTAGGGTTGGATAAGACGTATTTTTAATATCAGACTGAATGGTACACTCTTGATGGGGAAGAATTTTTGATGTTTTTCCATTCTCCATTATAGCCTATGAGATTCATTAGAATGAATGGGCCCATATGGTAAGGGTTAGGGTTAGGGTTAGAGTTCAGGACACACATATGTTCCGTTTAAAATTGGGGTTTGATTTAGGGTTGGATAAGATGTATTTTTAATATCACACTGAATGGTACACTATTGATGGAGAAAATTTTTTGATGTTTTTCCATTCTCCTTTATAGCCTATGAGATTCATTAGAATGAATGGGCCCATATGGTAAGGGTTAGGGTTAGGGTTAAAGTTCAGGACACACATATGTTCCGTTTAAAATTGGGGTCTGATTTAGGGTTGGGTAAGATGTATTTTTAATATCACACTGAATGGTACACTATTGATGGAGAAAATTTTTTGGATGTTTTTCCATTCTCCATTATAGCCTATGAGATTCATTAGAATGAAAGGGCCCATATGGTAAGGGTTAGGGTTAGGGTTAGAGTTCAGGGCACATTTATGTTTGGGTGAATATTGGGGTTCGTTTTAGGGTTGGATAAGATGTATTTTTAATATCACACTGAATGGTACACTCTTGATGGGGAAATATTTTGGATGTTTTTCCATTCTCCATTATAGCCTATGAGATTCATTAGAATGAATGGGCCCATATGGTAAGGGTTAGGGTTAGGGTTAGAGTTCAGGGCACACTTATGTTTGGGTGAAAAATTTTGGGGGAAAATTTTGGGGGGAAAATTTTGGATGTTTTGGATACACTTATGTTTGGGTGAATATTGGGGTTGGGTTTAGGGTTGGATAAGATGTAATTTTAATATCACACTGAATGGTACACTATTGATGGAGAAAACTTTTGGATGTTTTTCCATTCTCCATTATAGCCTAAGAGATTCATTAGAATGAATGGGCCCATATGGTAAGGGTTAGGGTTAGAGTTTAGGGCACACTTATGTTTGGGTGAATATTGGGGTTGGGATTAGGGTTGGATAAGACGTATTTTTAATATCACACTGAATGGTAGATGGGGAAGAATTTTGGATGTTTTTCCATTCTCCATTATAGCCTAAGAGATTCATTAGAATGAATGGGCCCATATGGTAAGGGTTAGGGTTAGAGTTCAGGACACACATATGTTCCGTTTAAAATTGGGGTCTGATTTAGGGTTGGGTAAGATGTATTTTTAATATCACACTGAATGGTGCACTATTGATGGGGAAAAATTTTGGATGTTTTTCCATTCTCCATTATAGCCTATGAGATTCATTAGAATGAATGGGCACATATGGTAAGGGTTAGGGTTAGGGTTAGAGTTCAGGGCACACTTATGTTTGGGTGAATATTGGGGTTGGGTTTAGGGTTGGATAAGACGTATTTTTAATATCACACTGAATGGTAGACTCTTGATGGGGAAGAATTTTGGATGTTTTTCCATTCTCCATTATAGCCTATGAGATTCATTAGAATGAATGGGCCCATATGGTAAGGGTTAGGGTTAGGGTTAGAGTTCAGGACACACATATGTTCCGTTTAAAATTGGGGTCTGATTTAGGGTTGGGTAAGATGTATTTTTAATATCACACTGAATGGTACACTATTGATGGAGAAAAATTTTGGATGTTTTTCCATTCTCCATTATAGCCTAGGAGATTCATTAGAATGAATGGGCCCATATGGTAAGGGTTAGGGTTAGGGTTAGAGTTCAGGGCACACTTATGTTTGGGTGAATATTGGGGTTGGGTTTAGGGTTGGATAAGATGTATTTTTAATATCACACTGAATGGTACACTCTTGATGGGGAAAAATTTTGGATGTTTTTCCATTCTCCATTATAGCCTATGAGATTCATGAGAATGAATGGGCCCATATGGTAAGGGTTAGGGTTAGGGTTAGAGTTCAGGGCACACTTATGTTTGGGTGAATATTGGGGTTGGGTTTAGGGTTGGATAAGATGTATTTTTAATATCACACTGAATGGTACACTCTTGATGGGGAAAAATTTTGGATGTTTTTCCATTCTCCTTTATAGCCTATGAGATTCATTAGAATGAATGGGCCCATATGGTAAGGGTTAGTGTTAGGGTTAGAGTTTAGGGCACACTTATGTTTGGGTGAATATTGGCGTTGGGTTTAGGGTTGGATAAGACGTATTTTTAATATCACACTGAATGGTTGACTCTTGATGGGGAAGAATTTTGGATGTTTTTCCATTCTCCATTATAGCCTATGAGATTCATTAGAATGAATGGGCCCATATGGTAAGGGTTAGGGTAGGGTTAGAGTTCAGGACACACATATGTTCCATTTAAAATTGGGGTCTGATTTAGGGTTGGGTAAGATGTATTTTTAATATCACACTGAATGGTACACTATTGATGGAGAAAAATTTTGGATGTTTTTCCATTCTCCATTATAGCCTATGAGATTCATTAGAATGAATGGGCCCATATGGTAAGGGTTAGGGTTAGGGTTAGAGTTCAGGGAACACTTATGTTTGGGTGAATATTAGGGTTGGGTTTAGGGTTGGATAAGATGTATTTTTAATATCACACTGAATGGTACACTCTTGATGGGGAAAAATTTTGGATGTTTTTCCATCCTCCATTATAGCCTATGAGATTCATTAGAATGAATGGGCCCATATGGTAAGGGTTGGGGTAAGAGTTCAGGACACACATATGTTCCGTTTAAAATTGGGGTCTGATTTAGGGTTGGGTAAGATGTATTTTTAATATCACACTGAATGGTACACTATAGATGGAGAAAAATTTTGGATGTTTTTCCATTCTCCATTATAGCCTATGAGATTCATTAAAATGAATGGGCCCATATGGTAAGAGTTAGGGTTAGGGTTAGAGTTCAGGGCACACTTATTTTTGGGTGAATATTGGGGTTGGGTTTAGGGTTGGATAAGATGTATTTTTAATATCACACTGAATGGTACACTATTGATGGAAAAAATTTTGGATGTTTTTCCATTCTCCATTATAGCCTATGAGATTCATTAGAATGAATGGGCCCATATGGTAAGGGTTAAGGTTAGGGTTAGAGTTCAGGGCACACTTATGTTTGGGTGAATATTGGGGTTGGGTTTAGGGTTGGATAAGATGTATTTTTAATATCACACTGAATGGTACACTATTGATGGAGAAAACTTTTGGATGTTTTTCCATTCTCCATTATAGCCTATGAGATTCATTAGAATGAATGGGCCCATATGGTAAGGGTTAGGGTTAGGGTTAGAGTTCAGGACACACATATGTTTGGGTGAATATTGGGGTTGGGTTTAGGGTTGGATAAGATGTAATTTTAATATCACACTGAATGGTACACTATTGATGGAGAAAACTTTTGGATGTTTTTCCATTCTCCATTATAGCCTATGAGATTCATTAGAATGAATGGGCCCATATGGTAAGGGTTAGGGTTAGGGTTAGAGTTCAGGACACACATATGTTCCATTTAAAATTGGGGTCTGATTTAGGGTTGGGTAAGATGTATTTTTAATATCACACTGAATGGTACACTATTGATGGAGAAAAATTTTGGATGTTTTTCTATTCTCCATTATAGCCTATGAGATTCATTAGAATGAATGGGCCTATATGGTAAGCGTTAGGGTTAAGGTTAGAGTTCAGGACACACATATGTTCCGTTTAAAATTGGGGTCTGATTTAGGGTTGGGTAAGATGTATTTTTAATATCACACTGAATGGTACACTCTTGATGGGGAAAAATTTTGGATGTTTTTCCATTCTCCATTATAGCCTATGAGATTCATTAGAATGAATGGGCCCATATCATAAGGGTTAGGGTTAGAGTTCAGGGCACACTTATGTTTGGGTGAATATTGGGGTTGGGTTTAGGTTTGGATAAGATGTATTTTTAATATCACACTGAATGTTACACTATTGATGGAGAAAACTTTTGGATGTTTTTCCATTCTCCATTATAGCCTATGAGATTCATTAGAATGAATGGGCCCATATGGTAAGGGTTAGGGTTAGGGTTAGAGTTCAGGACACACATATGTTTGGGTGAATATTGGGGTTGGGTTTAGGGTTGGATAAGACGTAATTTTAATATCACACTGAATGGTACACTATTGATGGGGAAGAATTTTGGATGTTTTTCCATTCTCCATTATAGCCTATGAGATTCATTAGAATGAATGGGCCCATATGGTAAGGGTTAGGGTTAAGGTTAGAGTTCAGGGCACACTTATGTTTGGGTGAATATTGGGGTTGGGTTTAGGGTTGGATAAGATGTATTTTTAATATCACACTGAATGGTACACTCTTGATGGGGAAGAATTTTGGATGTTTTTCCATTCTCCATTATAGCCTATGAGATTCATTAGAATGAATGGGCCCATATGGTAAGGGTTAGGGTTAGGGTTAGAGTTCAGGACACACATATGTTCCGTTTAAAATTGGGGTCTGATTTAGGGTTGGGTAAGATGTATTTTTAATATCACACTGAATGGTACACTATTGATGGAGAAAATTTTTTGATGTTTTTCCATTCTCCTTTATAGCCTATGAGATTCATTAGAATGAATGGGCCCATATGGTAAGTGTTAGGGTTAGGGTTAGAGTTCAGGACACACATATGTTCCGTTTAAAATTGGGGTCTGATTTAGGGTTGGGTAAGATGTATTTTTAATATCACACTGAATGGTACACTCTTGATGGGGAAAAATTTTGGATGTTTTTCCATTCTCCATTATAGCCTATGAGATTCATTAGAATGAATGGGCCCATATGGTAAGGGTTAGGGTTAGGGTTAGAGTTCAGGGCACACTTATGCTTGGGTGAATATTGGGGTTGCTTTTAGGGTTGGATAAGATGTATTTTTAATATCACACTGAATGGTACACTCTTGATGGGGAAAAATTTTGGATGTTTTTCCATTCTCCATTATAGCCTATGAGATTCATTAGAATGAATGGGCCCATATGGTAAGGGTTAGGGTTAGGGTTAGAGTTCAGGGCACACTTATGTTTGGGTGAATATTGGGGTTGGGTTTAGGGTTGGATAAGATGTATTTTTAATATCACACTTAATGGTACACTCTTGATGGGCAAAAATTTTGGATGTTTTTCCATTCTCCATTATAGCCTATGAGATTCATTAGAATGAATGGGCCCATATGGTAAGGGTTAGGGTTAGAGTTCAGGGCACACTTATGTTTGGGTGAATATTGGGGTTGGTTTTAGGGTTGGATAAGATGTCATTTTAATATCACACTGAATGGTACACTATTGATGGAGAAAACTTTTGGATGTTTTTCCATTCTCCATTATAGCCTAAGAGATTCATTAGAATGAATGGGCCCATATGGTAAGGGTTAGGGTTAGAGTTTAGGGCACACTTATGTTTGGGTGAATATTGGGGTTGGGATTAGGGTTGGATAAGATGTATTTTTAATATCACACTGAATGGTAGACTCTTGATGGGGAAGAATTTTGGATGTTTTTCCATTCTCCATTATAGCCTAAGAGATTCATTAGAATGAATGGGCCCATATGGTAAGGGTTAGGGTTAGAGTTCAGGAAACACATATGTTCCGTTTAAAATTGGGGTCTGATTTAGGGGTGGGTAAGATGTATTTTTAATATCACACTGAATGGTACACTATAGATGGAGAAAAATTTTGGATGTTTTTCCATTCTCCATTATAGCCTGTAAGATTCATTAAAATGAAGGGGCCCATATGGTAAGGGTTAGGGTTAGGGTTAGAGTTCAGGGCTCACTTATTTTTGGGTGAATATTGGGGTTGGGTTTAGGGTTGGATAAGATGTATTTTTAATATCACACTGAATGGTACACTCTTGATGGGAAAAATTTTTGGATGTTTTTCCATTCTCCATTATAGCCTATGAGATTCATTAGAATGAATGGGCCCATATGGTAAGGGTTAGGGTTAGGGTTAGAGTTCAGGGCACACTTATGTTTGGGTGAATATTGGGGTTGGGTTTAGGTTTGGATAAGATGTATTTTTAATATCACACTGAATGGTACACTATTGATGGAGAAAACTTTTGGATGTTTTTCCATTCTCCATTATAGCCTATGAGATTCATTAGAATGAATGGGCCCATATGGTAAGGGTTAGGGTTAGGGTTAGAGTTCATGACACACATATGTTTGGGTGAATATTGGGGTTGGGTTTAGGGTTGGATAAGATGTAATTTTAATATCACACTGAATGGTACACTATTGATGGGGAAGAATTTTGGATGTTTTTCCATTCTCCATTATAGCCTATGAGATTCATTAGAATGAATGGGCCCATATGGTAAGGGTTAGTGTTAAGGTTAGAGTTTAGGACACACTTATGTTTGGGTGAATATTGGGGTTGGGTTTAGGGTTGGATAAGACGTATTTTTAATATCAGACTGAATGGTACACTCTTGATGGGGAAGAATTTTTGATGTTTTTCCATTCTCCATTATAGCCTATGAGATTCATTAGAATGAATGGGCCCATATGGTAAGGGTTAGGGTTAGGGTTAGAGTTCAGGACACACATATGTTCCGTTTAAAATTGGGGTTTGATTTAGGGTTGGATAAGATGTATTTTTAATATCACACTGAATGGTACACTATTGATGGAGAAAATTTTTTGATGTTTTTCCATTCTCCTTTATAGCCTATGAGATTCATTAGAATGAATGGGCCCATATGGTAAGGGTTAGGGTTAGGGTTAGAGTTCAGGACACACATATGTTCCGTTTAAAATTGGGGTCTGATTTAGGGTTGGGTAAGATGTATTTTTAATATCACACTGAATGGTACACTATTGATGGAGAAAATTTTTGGATGTTTTTCCATTCTCCATTATAGCCTATGAGATTCATTAGAATGAAAGGGCCCATATGGTAAGGGTTAGGGTTAGGGTTAGAGTTCAGGGCACATTTATGTTTGGGTGAATATTGGGGTTGGTTTTAGGGTTGGATAAGATGTATTTTTAATATCACACTGAATGGTACACTCTTGATGGGGAAAAATTTTGGATGTTTTTCCATTCTCCATTATAGCCTATGAGATTCATTAGAATGAATGGGCCCATATGGTAAGGGTTAGGGTTAGGGTTAGAGTTCAGGGCACACTTATGTTTGGGTGAATATTGGGGTTGGGTTTAGGGTTGGATAAGATGTATTTTTAATATCACACTGAATGGTACACTCTTGATGGGAAAAATTTTGGATGTTTTTCCATTCTCCATTATAGCCTATGAGATTCATTAGAATGAATGGGCCCATATGGTAAGGGTTAGGGTTAGGGTTAGAGTTCAGGACACACATATGTTTGGGTGAATATTGGGGTTGGGTTTAGGGTTGGATAAGATGTAATTTTAATATCACACTGAATGGTACACTATTGATGGGGAAGAATTTTGGATGTTTTTCCATTCTCCATTATAGCCTATGAGATTCATTAGAATGAATGGGCCCATATGGTAAGGGTTAGGGTTAAGGTTAGAGTTTAGGGCACACTTATGTTTGGGTGAATATTGGGGTTGGGTTTAGGGTTGGATAAGACGTATTTTTAATATCACACTGAATGGTACACTCTTGATGGGAAGAATTTTGGATGTTTTTCCATTCTCCATTATAGCCTATGAGATTCATTAGAATGAATGGGCCCATATGGTAAGGGTAAGGGTTAGGGTTAGAGTTCAGGACACACATATGTTCCGTTTAAAATTGGGGTTTGATTTAGGTTTCGGTAAGATGTATTCTTAATATCACACTGAATGGTACACTATTGATGGAGAAAAATTTTTGATGTTTTTCCATTCTCCTTTATAGCCTATGAGATTCATTAGAATGAATGGGCCCATATGGTAAGGGTTAGGGTTAGGGTTAGAGTTCAGGACACACATATGTTCCGTTTAAAATTGGGGTCTGATTTAGGGTTGGGTAAGATGTATTTTTAATATCACACTGAATGGTACACTATTGATGGAGAAAATTTTTGGATGTTTTTCCATTCTCCATTATAGCCTATGAGATTCATTAGAATGAAAGGGCCCATATGGTAAGGGTTAGGGTTAGGGTAAGAGTTCAGGGCACATTTATGTTTGGGTGAATATTGGGGTTGGTTTTAGGGTTGGATAAGATGTATTTTTAATATCACACTGAATGGTACACTCTTGATGGGGAAAAATTTTGGATGTTTTTCCATTCTCCATTATAGCGTATGAGATTCATTAGAATGAATGGGCCCATATGGTAAGGGTTAGGGTTAGGGTTAGAGTTCAGGGCACACTTATGTTTGGGTGAATATTGGGGTTGGGTTTAGGGTTGGATAAGATGTATTTTTAATATCACACTGAATGGTACACTCTTGATGGGGAAAAATTTTGGATGTTTTTCCATTCTCCATTATAGCCTATGAGATTCATTAGAATGAATGGGCCCATATGGTAAGGGTTAGGGTTAGGGTTAGAGTTCAGGGCACACTTATGTTTGGGTGAATATTGGGGTTGGGTTTAGGTTTGGATAAAATGTAATTTTAATATCACACTGAATGGTACACTATTGATGGAGAAAACTTTTGGATGTTTTTCCATTCTCCATTATAGCCTAAGAGATTCATGAGAATGAATGGGCCCATATGGTAAGGGTTAGGGTTAGAGTTTAGGGCACACTTATGTTTGGGTGAATATTGGGGTTGGGATTAGGGTTGGATAAGACGTATTTTTAATATCACACTGAATGGTAGACTCTTGATGGGGAAGAATTTTGGATGTTTTTCCATTCTCCATTATAGCCTAAGAGATTCATTAGAATGAATGGGCCCATATGGTAAGGGTTAGGGTTAGAGTTCAGGACACACATATGTTCCGTTTAAAATTGGGGTCTGATTTAGGGTTGGGTAAGATGTATTTTTAATATCACACTGAATGGTACACTATTGATGGGGAAAAATTTTGGATGTTTTTCCATTCTCCATTATAGCCTATGAGATTCATTAGAATGAATGGGCCCATATGGTAAGGGTTAGGGTTAGGGTTAGAGTTCAGGGCACACTTATGTTTGGGTGAATATTGGGGTTGGGTTTAGGGTTGGATAAGACGTATTTTTAATATCACACTGAATGGTAGACTCTTGATGGGGAAGAATTTTGGATGTTTCTCCATTCTCCATTATAGCCTATGAGATTCATTAGAATGAATGGGCCCATATGGTAAGGGTTAGGGTTAGAGTTCAGGACACACATATGTTCCGTTTAAAATTGGGGTATGATTTAGGGTTGGGTAAGATGTATTTTTAAAATCACACTGAATGGTACACTATTGATGGAGAAAAATTTTGGATGTTTTTCCATTCTCCATTATAGCCTAGGAGATTCATTAGAATGAATGGGCCCATATGGTAAGGGTTAGGGTTAGGGTTAGAGTTCAGGGCACACTTATGTTTGGGTGAATATTGGGGTTGGGTTTAGGGTTGGATAAGATGTATTTTTAATATCACACTGAATGGTACACTCTTGATGGGGAAAAATTTTGGATGTTTTTCCATTCTCCTTTATAGCCTATGAGATTCATTAGAATGAATGGGCCCATATGGTAAGGGTTAGTGTTAGGGTTAGAGTTTAGGGCACACTTATGTTTGGGTGAATATTGGCGTTGGGTTTAGGGTTGGATAAGATGTATTTTTAATATCACACTGAATGGTACACTCTTGATGGGGAAAAATTTTGGATGTTTTTCCATTCTCCATTATAGCCTATGAGATTCATGAGAATGAATGGGCCCATATGGTAAGGGTTAGGGTTAGGGTTAGAGTTCAGGGCACACTTATGTTTGGGTGAATATTGGGGTTGGGTTTAGGGTTGGATAAGATGTATTTTTAATATCACACTGAATGGTACACTCTTGATGGGGAAAAATTTTGGATGTTTTTCCATTCTCCTTTATAGCCTATGAGATTCATTAGAATGAATGGGCCCATATGGTAAGGGTTAGTGTTAGGGTTAGAGTTTAGGGCACACTTATGTTTGGGTGAATATTGGCGTTGGGTTTAGGGTTGGATAAGACGTATTTTTAATATCACACTGAATGGTTGACTCTTGATGGGGAAGAATTTTGGATGTTTTTCCATTCTCCATTATAGCCTATGAGATTCATTAGAATGAATGGGCCCATATGGTAAGGGTTAGGGTAGGGTTAGAGTTCAGGACACACATATGTTCCATTTAAAATTGGGGTCTGATTTAGGGTTGGGTAAGATGTATTTTTAATATCACACTGAATGGTACACTCTTGATGGGGAAAAATTTTGGATGTTTTTCCATCCTCCATTATAGCCTATGAGATTCATTAGAATGAATGGGCCCATATGGTAAGGGTTAGGGTTAGGGTTAGAGTTCAGGGCACACTTATGTTTGGGTCAATATTGAGGTTGGGTTTAGGGTTGGATAAGATGTATTTTTAATATCACACTGAATGGTACACTCTTGATGGGGAAAAATTTTGGATGTTATTCCATTCTCCATTATAGCCTATGAGATTCATTAGAATGAATGGGCCCATATGGTAAGGGTTGGGGTAAGAGTTCAGGACACACATATGTTCCGTTTAAAATTGGGGTCTGATTTAGGGTTGGGTAAGATGTATTTTTAATATCACACTGAATGGTACACTATAGATGGAGAAAAATTTTGGATGTTTTTCCATTCTCCATTATAGCCTATGAGATTCATTAAAATGAATGGGCCCATATGGTAAGAGTTAGGGTTAGGGTTAGAGTTCAGGGCACACTTATTTTTGGGTGAATATTGGGGTAGGGTTTAGGGTTGGATAAGATGTATTTTTAATATCACACTGAATGGTACACTCTTGATGGGAAAAATTTTTGGATGTTTTTCCATTCTCCATTATAGCCTATGAGATTCATTAGAATGAATGGGCCCATATGGTAAGGGTTAAGGTTAGGGTTAGAGTTCAGGGCACACTTATGTTTGGGTGAATATTGGGGTTGGGTTTAGGGTTGGATAAGATGTATTTTTAATATCACACTGAATGGTACACTCTTGATGGGGAAAAATTTTGGATGTTTTTCCATTCTCCTTTATAGCCTATGAGATTCATTAGAATGAATGGGCCCATATGGTAAGGGTTGGGGTAAGAGTTCAGGACACACATATGTTCCGTTTAAAATTGGGGTCTGATTTAGGGTTGGGTAAGATGTATTTTTAATATCACCATGAATGGTACAGTATTGATGGGGAAAAATTTTGGATGTTTTTCCATTCTCCATTATAGCCTATGAGATTCATTAGAATGAATGGGCCCATATGGTAAGGGTTAGGGTTAGGGTTAGAGTTCAGGGCACACTTATGCTTGGGTGAATATTGGGGTTGGGTTTAGGGTTGGATAAGATGTATTTTTAATATCACACTGAATGGTACACTCTTGATGGGGAAAAATTTTGGATGTTTTTCCATTCTCCATTATAGCCTATGAGATTCATGAGAATGAATGGGCCCATATGGTAAGGGTTAGGGTTAGGGTTAGGGTTCAGGGCACACTTATGTTTGGGTGAATATTGGGGTTGGGTTTAGGGTTGGATAAGATGTATTTTTAATATCACACTGAATGGTACACTCTTGATGGGGAAAAATTTTGGATGTTTTTCCATTCTCCTTTATAGCCTATGAGATTCATTAGAATGAATGGGCCCATATGGTAAGGGTTAGTGTTAGGGTTAGAGTTTAGGGCACACTTATGTTTGGGTGAATATTGGCGTTGGGTTTAGGGTTGGATAAGACGTATTTTTAATATCACACTGAATGGTTGACTCTTGATGGGGAAGAATTTTGGATGTTTTTCCATTCTCCATTATAGCCTATGAGATTCATTAGAATGAATGGGCCCATATGGTAAGGGTTAGGGTAGGGTTAGAGTTCAGGACACACATATGTTCCATTTAAAATTGGGGTCTGATTTAGGGTTGGGTAAGATGTATTTTTAATATCACACTGAATGGTACACTATTGATGGAGAAAAATTTTGGATGTTTTTCCATTCTCCATTATAGCCTTTGAGATTCATTAGAATGAATGGGCCCATATGGTAAGGGTTAGGGTTAGGGTTAGAGTTCAGGGAACACTTATGTTTGGGTGAATATTAGGGTTGGGTTTAGGGTTGGATAAGATGTATTTTTAATATCACACTGAATGGTACACTCTTGATGGGGAAAAATTTTGGATGTTTTTCCATCCTCCATTATAGCCTATGAGATTCATTAGAATGAATGGGCCCATATGGTAAGGGTTAGTGTTAAGGTTAGAGTTTAGGACACACTTATGTTTGGGTGAATATTGGGGTTGGGTTTAGGGTTGGATAAGACGTATTTTTAATATCAGACTGAATGGTACACTCTTGATGGGGAAGAATTTTTGATGTTTTTCCATTCTCCATTATAGCCTATGAGATTCATTAGAATGAATGGGCCCATATGGTAAGGGTTAGGGTTAGGGTTAGAGTTCAGGACACACATATGTTCCGTTTAAAATTGGGGTTTGATTTAGGGTTGGATAAGATGTATTTTTAATATCACACTGAATGGTACACTATTGATGGAGAAAATTTTTTGATGTTTTTCCATTCTCCTTTATAGCCTATGAGATTCATTAGAATGAATGGGCCCATATGGTAAGGGTTAGGGTTAGGGTTAGAGTTCAGGACACACATATGTTCCGTTTAAAATTGGGGTCTGATTTAGGGTTGGGTAAGATGTATTTTTAATATCACACTGAATGGTACACTATTGATGGAGAAAATTTTTGGATGTTTTTCCATTCTCCATTATAGCCTATGAGATTCATTAGAATGAAAGGGCCCATATGGTAAGGGTTAGGGTTAGGGTAAGAGTTCAGGGCACATTTATGTTTGGGTGAATATTGGGGTTGGTTTTAGGGTTGGATAAGATGTATTTTTAATATCACACTGAATGGTACACTCTTGATGGGGAAAAATTTTGGATGTTTTTCCATTCTCCATTATAGCGTATGAGATTCATTAGAATGAATGGGCCCATATGGTAAGGGTTAGGGTTAGGGTTAGAGTTCAGGGCACACTTATGTTTGGGTGAATATTGGGGTTGGGTTTAGGGTTGGATAAGATGTATTTTTAATATCACACTGAATGGTACACTCTTGATGGGGAAAAATTTTGGATGTTTTTCCATTCTCCATTATAGCCTATGAGATTCATTAGAATGAATGGGCCCATATGGTAAGGGTTAGGGTTAGGGTTAGAGTTCAGGGCACACTTATGTTTGGGTGAATATTGGGGTTGGGTTTAGGTTTGGATAAGATGTAATTTTAATATCACACTGAATGGTACACTATTGATGGAGAAAACTTTTGGATGTTTTTCCATTCTCCATTATAGCCTAAGAGATTCATGAGAATGAATGGGCCCATATGGTAAGGGTTAGGGTTAGAGTTTAGGGCACACTTATGTTTGGGTGAATATTGGGGTTGGGATTAGGGTTGGATAAGACGTATTTTTAATATCACACTGAATGGTACACTCTTGATGGGGAAAAATTTTGGATGTTTTTCCATTCTCCTTTATAGCCTATGAGATTCATTAGAATGAATGGGCCCATATGGTAAGGGTTAGTGTTAGGGTTAGAGTTTAGGGCACACTTATGTTTGGGTGAATATTGGCGTTGGGTTTAGGGTTGGATAAGACGTATTTTTAATATCACACTGAATGGTTGACTCTTGATGGGGAAGAATTTTGGATGTTTTTCCATTCTCCATTATAGCCTATGAGATTCATTAGAATGAATGGGCCCATATGGTAAGGGTTAGGGTAGGGTTAGAGTTCAGGACACACATATGTTCCATTTAAAATTGGGGTCTGATTTAGGGTTGGGTAAGATGTATTTTTAATATCACACTGAATGGTACACTCTTGATGGGGAAAAATTTTGGATGTTTTTCCATCCTCCATTATAGCCTATGAGATTCATTAGAATGAATGGGCCCATATGGTAAGGGTTAGGGTTAGGGTTAGAGTTCAGGGCACACTTATGTTTGGGTCAATATTGAGGTTGGGTTTAGGGTTGGATAAGATGTATTTTTAATATCACACTGAATGGTACACTCTTGATGGGGAAAAATTTTGGATGTTATTCCATTCTCCATTATAGCCTATGAGATTCATTAGAATGAATGGGCCCATATGGTAAGGGTTGGGGTAAGAGTTCAGGACACACATATGTTCCGTTTAAAATTGGGGTCTGATTTAGGGTTGGGTAAGATGTATTTTTAATATCACACTGAATGGTACACTATAGATGGAGAAAAATTTTGGATGTTTTTCCATTCTCCATTATAGCCTATGAGATTCATTAAAATGAATGGGCCCATATGGTAAGAGTTAGGGTTAGGGTTAGAGTTCAGGGCACACTTATTTTTGGGTGAATATTGGGGTAGGGTTTAGGGTTGGATAAGATGTATTTTTAATATCACACTGAATGGTACACTCTTGATGGGAAAAATTTTTGGATGTTTTTCCATTCTCCATTATAGCCTATGAGATTCATTAGAATGAATGGGCCCATATGGTAAGGGTTAAGGTTAGGGTTAGAGTTCAGGGCACACTTATGTTTGGGTGAATATTGGGGTTGGGTTTAGGGTTGGATAAGATGTATTTTTAATATCACACTGAATGGTACACTCTTGATGGGGAAAAATTTTGGATGTTTTTCCATTCTCCTTTATAGCCTATGAGATTCATTAGAATGAATGGGCCCATATGGTAAGGGTTGGGGTAAGAGTTCAGGACACACATATGTTCCGTTTAAAATTGGGGTCTGATTTAGGGTTGGGTAAGATGTATTTTTAATATCACCATGAATGGTACAGTATTGATGGGGAAAAATTTTGGATGTTTTTCCATTCTCCATTATAGCCTATGAGATTCATTAGAATGAATGGGCCCATATGGTAAGGGTTAGGGTTAGGGTTAGAGTTCAGGGCACACTTATGCTTGGGTGAATATTGGGGTTGGGTTTAGGGTTGGATAAGATGTATTTTTAATATCACACTGAATGGTACACTCTTGATGGGGAAAAATTTTGGATGTTTTTCCATTCTCCATTATAGCCTATGAGATTCATGAGAATGAATGGGCCCATATGGTAAGGGTTAGGGTTAGGGTTAGGGTTCAGGGCACACTTATGTTTGGGTGAATATTGGGGTTGGGTTTAGGGTTGGATAAGATGTATTTTTAATATCACACTGAATGGTACACTCTTGATGGGGAAAAATTTTGGATGTTTTTCCATTCTCCTTTATAGCCTATGAGATTCATTAGAATGAATGGGCCCATATGGTAAGGGTTAGTGTTAGGGTTAGAGTTTAGGGCACACTTATGTTTGGGTGAATATTGGCGTTGGGTTTAGGGTTGGATAAGACGTATTTTTAATATCACACTGAATGGTTGACTCTTGATGGGGAAGAATTTTGGATGTTTTTCCATTCTCCATTATAGCCTATGAGATTCATTAGAATGAATGGGCCCATATGGTAAGGGTTAGGGTAGGGTTAGAGTTCAGGACACACATATGTTCCATTTAAAATTGGGGTCTGATTTAGGGTTGGGTAAGATGTATTTTTAATATCACACTGAATGGTACACTATTGATGGAGAAAAATTTTGGATGTTTTTCCATTCTCCATTATAGCCTTTGAGATTCATTAGAATGAATGGGCCCATATGGTAAGGGTTAGGGTTAGGGTTAGAGTTCAGGGAACACTTATGTTTGGGTGAATATTAGGGTTGGGTTTAGGGTTGGATAAGATGTATTTTTAATATCACACTGAATGGTACACTCTTGATGGGGAAAAATTTTGGATGTTTTTCCATCCTCCATTATAGCCTATGAGATTCATTAGAATGAATGGGCCCATATGGTAAGGGTTAGTGTTAAGGTTAGAGTTTAGGACACACTTATGTTTGGGTGAATATTGGGGTTGGGTTTAGGGTTGGATAAGACGTATTTTTAATATCAGACTGAATGGTACACTCTTGATGGGGAAGAATTTTTGATGTTTTTCCATTCTCCATTATAGCCTATGAGATTCATTAGAATGAATGGGCCCATATGGTAAGGGTTAGGGTTAGGGTTAGAGTTCAGGACACACATATGTTCCGTTTAAAATTGGGGTTTGATTTAGGGTTGGATAAGATGTATTTTTAATATCACACTGAATGGTACACTATTGATGGAGAAAATTTTTTGATGTTTTTCCATTCTCCTTTATAGCCTATGAGATTCATTAGAATGAATGCGCCCATATGGTAAGGGTTAGGGTTAGGGTTAGAGTTCAGGACACACATATGTTCGGTTTAAAATTGGGGTCTGATTTAGGGTTGGGTAAGATGTATTTTTAATATCACACTGAATGGTACACTATTGATGGAGAAAATTTTTGGATGTTTTTCCATTCTCCATTATAGCCTATGAGATTCATTAGAATGAAAGGGCCCATATGGTAAGGGTTAGGGTTAGGGTAAGAGTTCAGGGCACATTTATGTTTGGGTGAATATTGCGGTTGGTTTTAGGGTTGGATAAGATGTATTTTTAATATCACACTGAATGGTACACTCTTGATGGGGAAAAATTTTGGATGTTTTTCCATTCTCCATTATAGCGTATGAGATTCATTAGAATGAATGGGCCCATATGGTAAGGGTTAGGGTTAGGGTTAGAGTTCAGGGCACACTTATGTTTGGGTGAATATTGGGGTTGGGTTTAGGGTTGGATAAGATGTATTTTTAATATCACACTGAATGGTACACTCTTGATGGGGAAAAATTTTGGATGTTTTTCCATTCTCCATTATAGCCTATGAGATTCATTAGAATGAATGGGCCCATATGGTAAGGGTTAGGGTTAGGGTTAGAGTTCAGGGCACACTTATGTTTGGGTGAATATTGGGGTTGGGTTTAGGTTTGGATAAGATGTAATTTTAATATCACACTGAATGGTACACTATTGATGGAGAAAACTTTTGGATGTTTTTCCATTCTCCATTATAGCCTAAGAGATTCATGAGAATGAATGGGCCCATATGGTAAGGGTTAGGGTTAGAGTTTAGGGCACACTTATGTTTGGGTGAATATTGGGGTTGGGATTAGGGTTGGATAAGACGTATTTTTAATATCACACTGAATGGTAGACTCTTGATGGGGAAGAATTTTGGATGTTTTTCCATTCTCCATTATAGCCTAAGAGATTCATTAGAATGAATGGGCCCATATGGTAAGGGTTAGGGTTAGAGTTCAGGACACACATATGTTCCGTTTAAAATTGGGGTCTGATTTAGGGTTGGGTAAGATGTATTTTTAATATCACACTGAATGGTACACTATTGATGGGGAAAAATTTTGGATGTTTTTCCATTCTCCATTATAGCCTATGAGATTCATTAGAATGAATGGGCCCATATGGTAAGGGTTAGGGTTAGGGTTAGAGTTCAGGGCACACTTATGTTTGGGTGAATATTGGGGTTGGGTTTAGGGTTGGATAAGACGTATTTTTAATATCACACTGAATGGTAGACTCTTGATGGGGAAGAATTTTGGATGTTTCTCCATTCTCCATTATAGCCTATGAGATTCATTAGAATGAATGGGCCCATATGGTAAGGGTTAGGGTTAGAGTTCAGGACACACATATGTTCCGTTTAAAATTGGGGTCTGATTTAGGGTTGGGTAAGATGTATTTTTAAAATCACACTGAATGGTACACTATTGATGGAGAAAAATTTTGGATGTTTTTCCATTCTCCATTATAGCCTAGGAGATTCATTAGAATGAATGGGCCCATATGGTAAGGGTTAGGGTTAGGGTTAGAGTTCAGGGCACACTTATGTTTGGGTGAATATTGGGGTTGGGTTTAGGGTTGGATAAGATGTATTTTTAATATCACACTGAATGGTACACTCTTGATGGGGAAAAATTTTGGATGTTTTTCCATTCTCCTTTATAGCCTATGAGATTCATTAGAATGAATGGGCCCATATGGTAAGGGTTAGTGTTAGGGTTAGAGTTTAGGGCACACTTATGTTTGGGTGAATATTGGCGTTGGGTTTAGGGTTGGATAAGATGTATTTTTAATATCACACTGAATGGTACACTCTTGATGGGGAAAAATTTTGGATGTTTTTCCATTCTCCATTATAGCCTATGAGATTCATGAGAATGAATGGGCCCATATGGTAAGGGTTAGGGTTAGGGTTAGAGTTCAGGGCACACTTATGTTTGGGTGAATATTGGGGTTGGGTTTAGGGTTGGATAAGATGTATTTTTAATATCACACTGAATGGTACACTCTTGATGGGGAAAAATTTTGGATGTTTTTCCATTCTCCTTTATAGCCTATGAGATTCATTAGAATGAATGGGCCCATATGGTAAGGGTTAGTGTTAGGGTTAGAGTTTAGGGCACACTTATGTTTGGGTGAATATTGGCGTTGGGTTTAGGGTTGGATAAGACGTATTTTTAATATCACACTGAATGGTTGACTCTTGATGGGGAAGAATTTTGGATGTTTTTCCATTCTCCATTATAGCCTATGAGATTCATTAGAATGAATGGGCCCATATGGTAAGGGTTAGGGTAGGGTTAGAGTTCAGGACACACATATGTTCCATTTAAAATTGGGGTCTGATTTAGGGTTGAGTAAGATGTATTTTTAATATCACACTGAATGGTACACTCTTGATGGGGAAAAATTTTGGATGTTTTTCCATCCTCCATTATAGCCTATGAGATTCATTAGAATGAATGGGCCCATATGGTAAGGGTTAGGGTTAGGGTTAGAGTTCAGGGCACACTTATGTTTGGGTCAATATTGAGGTTGGGTTTAGGGTTGGGTAAGATGTATTTTTAATATCACACTGAATGGTACACTATAGATGGAGAAAAATTTTGGATGTTTTTCCATTCTCCATTATAGCCTATGAGATTCATTAAAATGAATGGGCCCATATGGTAAGAGTTAGGGTTAGGGTTAGAGTTCAGGGCACACTTATTTTTGGGTGAATATTGGGGTAGGGTTTAGGGTTGGATAAGATGTATTTTTAATATCACACTGAATGGTACACTCTTGATGGGAAAAATTTTTGGATGTTTTTCCATTCTCCATTATAGCCTATGAGATTCATTAGAATGAATGGGCCCATATGGTAAGGGTTAAGGTTAGGGTTAGAGTTCAGGGCACACTTATGTTTGGGTGAATATTGGGGTTGGGTTTAGGGTTGGATAAGATGTATTTTTAATATCACACTGAATGGTACACTCTTGATGGGGAAAAATTTTGGATGTTTTTCCATTCTCCTTTATAGCCTATGAGATTCATTAGAATGAATGGGCCCATATGGTAAGGGTTGGGGTAAGAGTTCAGGACACACATATGTTCCGTTTAAAATTGGGGTCTGATTTAGGGTTGGGTAAGATGTATTTTTAATATCACCATGAATGGTACAGTATTGATGGGGAAAAATTTTGGATGTTTTTCCATTCTCCATTATAGCCTATGAGATTCATTAGAATGAATGGGCCCATATGGTAAGGGTTAGGGTTAGGGTTAGAGTTCAGGGCACACTTATGCTTGGGTGAATATTGGGGTTGGGTTTAGGGTTGGATAAGATGTATTTTTAATATCACACTGAATGGTACACTCTTGATGGGGAAAAATTTTGGATGTTTTTCCATTCTCCATTATAGCCTATGAGATTCATGAGAATGAATGGGCCCATATGGTAAGGGTTAGGGTTAGGGTTAGGGTTCAGGGCACACTTATGTTTGGGTGAATATTGGGGTTGGGTTTAGGGTTGGATAAGATGTATTTTTAATATCACACTGAATGGTACACTCTTGATGGGGAAAAATTTTGGATGTTTTTCCATTCTCCTTTATAGCCTATGAGATTCATTAGAATGAATGGGCCCATATGGTAAGGGTTAGTGTTAGGGTTAGAGTTTAGGGCACACTTATGTTTGGGTGAATATTGGCGTTGGGTTTAGGGTTGGATAAGACGTATTTTTAATATCACACTGAATGGTTGACTCTTGATGGGGAAGAATTTTGGATGTTTTTCCATTCTCCATTATAGCCTATGAGATTCATTAGAATGAATGGGCCCATATGGTAAGGGTTAGGGTAGGGTTAGAGTTCAGGACACACATATGTTCCATTTAAAATTGGGGTCTGATTTAGGGTTGGGTAAGATGTATTTTTAATATCACACTGAATGGTACACTATTGATGGAGAAAAATTTTGGATGTTTTTCCATTCTCCATTATAGCCTTTGAGATTCATTAGAATGAATGGGCCCATATGGTAAGGGTTAGGGTTAGGGTTAGAGTTCAGGGAACACTTATGTTTGGGTGAATATTAGGGTTGGGTTTAGGTTGGATAAGATGTATTTTTAATATCACACTGAATGGTACACTCTTGATGGGGAAAAATTTTGGATGTTTTTCCATCCTCCATTATAGCCTATGAGATTCATTAGAATGAATGGGCCCATATGGTAAGGGTTAGTGTTAAGGTTAGAGTTTAGGACACACTTATGTTTGGGTGAATATTGGGGTTGGGTTTAGGGTTGGATAAGACGTATTTTTAATATCAGACTGAATGGTACACTCTTGATGGGGAAGAATTTTTGATGTTTTTCCATTCTCCATTATAGCCTATGAGATTCAATAGAATGAATGGGCCCATATGGTAAGGGTTAGGGTTAGGGTTAGAGTTCAGGACACACATATGTTCCGTTTAAAATTGGGGTTTGATTTAGGGTTGGATAAGATGTATTTTTAATATCACACTGAATGGTACACTATTGATGGAGAAAATTTTTTGATGTTTTTCCATTCTCCTTTATAGCCTATGAGATTCATTAGAATGAATGGGCCCATATGGTAAGGGTTAGGGTTAGGGTTAGAGTTCAGGACACACATATGTTCCGTTTAAAATTGGGGTCTGATTTAGGGTTGGGTAAGATGTATTTTTAATATCACACTGAATGGTACACTATTGATGGAGAAAATTTTTGGATGTTTTTCCATTCTCCATTATAGCCTATGAGATTCATAAGAATGAAAGGGCCCATATGGTAAGGGTTAGGGTTAGGGTTAGAGTTCAGGGCACATTTATGTTTGGGTGAATATTGGGGTTGGTTTTAGGGTTGGATAAGATGTATTTTTAATATCACACTGAATGGTACACTCTTGATGGGGAAAAATTTTGGATGTTTTTCCATTCTCCATTATAGCCTATGAGATTCATTAGAATGAATGGGCCCATATGGTAAGGGTTAGGGTTAGGGTTAGAGTTCAGGGCACACTTATGTTTGGGTGAATATTGGGGTTGGGTTTAGGGTTGGATAAGATGTATTTTTAATATCACACTGAATGGTACACTCTTGATGGGGAAAAATTTTGGATGTTTTTCCATTCTCCATTATAGCCTATGAGATTCATTAGAATGAATGGGCCCATATGGTAAGGGTTAGGGTTAGGGTTAGAGTTCAGGACACACATATGTTTGGGTGAATATTGGGGTTGGGTTTAGGGTTGGATAAGATGTAATTTTAATATCACACTGAATGGTACACTATTGATGGGGAAGAATTTTGGATGTTTTTCCATTCTCCATTATAGCCTATGAGATTCATTAGAATGAATGGGCCCATATGGTAAGGGTTAGGGTTAAGGTTAGAGTTTAGGGCACACTTATGTTTGGGTGAATATTGGGGTTGGTTGAGGGTTGGATAAGACGTATTTTTAATATCACACTGAATGGTACACTCTTGATGGGGAAGAATTTTGGATGTTTTTCCATTCTCCATTATAGCCTATGAGATTCATTAGAATGAATGGGCCCATATGGTAAGGGTAAGGGTTAGGGTTAGAGTTCAGGACACACATATGTTCCGTTTAAAATTGGGGTTTGATTTAGGTTTGGGTAAGATGTATTCTTAATATCACACTGAATGGTACACTATTGATGGAGAAAATTTTTTGATGTTTTTCCATTCTCCTTTATAGCCTATGAGATTCATTAGAATGAATGGGCCCATATGGTAAGGGTTAGGGTTAGGGTTAGAGTTCAGGACACACATATGTTCCGTTTAAAATTGGGGTCTGATTTAGGGTTGGGTAAGATGTATTTTTAATATCACACTGAATGGTACACTATTGATGGAGAAAATTTTTGGATGTTTTTCCATTCTCCATTATAGCCTATGAGATTCATTAGAATGAAAGGGCCCATATGGTAAGGGTTAGGGTTAGGGTAAGAGTTCAGGGCACATTTATGTTTGGGTGAATATTGGGGTTGGTTTTAGGGTTGGATAAGATGTATTTTTAATATCACACTGAATGGTACACTCTTGATGGGGAAAAATTTTGGATGTTTTTCCATTCTCCATTATAGCGTATGAGATTCATTATAATGAATGGGCCCATATGGTAAGGGTTAGGGTTAGGGTTAGAGTTCAGGGCACACTTATGTTTGGGTGAATATTGGGGTTGGGTTTAGGGTTGGATAAGATGTATTTTTAATATCACACTGAATGGTACACTCTTGATGGGGAAAAATTTTGGATGTTTTTCCATTCTCCATTATAGCCTATGAGATTCATTAGAATGAATGGGCCCATATGGTAAGGGTTAGGGTTAGGGTTAGAGTTCAGGGCACACTTATGTTTGGGTGAATATTGGGGTTGGGTTTAGGTTTGGATAAGATGTAATTTTAATATCACACTGAATGGTACACTATGGATGGAGAAAACTTTTGGATGTTTTTCCATTCTCCATTATAGCCTAAGAGATTCATTAGAATGAATGGGCCCATATGGTAATTGTTAGGGTTAGAGTTCAGGACACACATATGTTCCGTTTAAAATTGGGGTCTGATTTAGGGTTGGGTAAGATGTATTTTTAATATCACACTGAATGGTACACTATTGATGGAGAAAATTTTTGGATGTTTTTCCATTCTCCATTATAGCCTATGAGATTCATAAGAATGAAAGGGCCCATATGGTAAGGGTTAGGGTTAGGGTTAGAGTTCAGGGCACATTTATGTTTGGGTGAATATTGGGGTTGGTTTTAGGGTTGGATAAGATGTATTTTTAATATCACACTGAATGGTACACTCTTGATGGGGAAGAATTTTTGATGTTTTTCCATTCTCCATTATAGCCTATGAGATTCAATAGAATGAATGGGCCCATATGGTAAGGGTTAGGGTTAGGGTTAGAGTTCAGGACACACATATGTTCCGTTTAAAATTGGGGTTTGATTTAGGGTTGGATAAGATGTATTTTTAATATCACACTGAATGGTACACTATTGATGGAGAAAATTTTTTGATGTTTTTCCATTCTCCTTTATAGCCTATGAGATTCATTAGAATGAATGGGCCCATATGGTAAGGGTTAGGGTTAGGGTTAGAGTTCAGGACACACATATGTTCCGTTTAAAATTGGGGTCTGATTTAGGGTTGGGTAAGATGTATTTTTAATATCACACTGAATGGTACACTATTGATGGAGAAAATTTTTGGATGTTTTTCCATTCTCCATTATAGCCTATGAGATTCATAAGAATGAAAGGGCCCATATGGTAAGGGTTAGGGTTAGGGTTAGAGTTCAGGGCACATTTATGTTTGGGTGAATATTGGGGTTGGTTTTAGGGTTGGATAAGATGTATTTTTAATATCACACTGAATGGTACACTCTTGATGGGGAAAAATTTTGGATGTTTTTCCATTCTCCATTATAGCCTATGAGATTCATTAGAATGAATGGGCCCATATGGTAAGGGTTAGGGTTAGGGTTAGAGTTCAGGGCACACTTATGTTTGGGTGAATATTGGGGTTGGGTTTAGGGTTGGATAAGATGTATTTTTAATATCACACTGAATGGTACACTCTTGATGGGGAAAAATTTTGGATGTTTTTCCATTCTCCATTATAGCCTATGAGATTCATTAGAATGAATGGGCCCATATGGTAAGGGTTAGGGTTAGGGTTAGAGTTCAGGACACACATATGTTTGGGTGAATATTGGGGTTGGGTTTAGGGTTGGATAAGATGTAATTTTAATATCACACTGAATGGTACACTATTGATGGGGAAGAATTTTGGATGTTTTTCCATTCTCCATTATAGCCTATGAGATTCATTAGAATGAATGGGCCCATATGGTAAGGGTTAGGGTTAAGGTTAGAGTTTAGGGCACACTTATGTTTGGGTGAATATTGGGGTTGGGTTGAGGGTTGGATAAGACGTATTTTTAATATCACACTGAATGGTACACTCTTGATGGGGAAGAATTTTGGATGTTTTTCCATTCTCCATTATAGCCTATGAGATTCATTAGAATGAATGGGCCCATATGGTAAGGGTAAGGGTTAGGGTTAGAGTTCAGGACACACATATGTTCCGTTTAAAATTGGGGTTTGATTTAGGTTTGGGTAAGATGTATTCTTAATATCACACTGAATGGTACACTATTGATGGAGAAAATTTTTTGATGTTTTTCCATTCTCCTTTATAGCCTATGAGATTCATTAGAATGAATGGGCCCATATGGTAAGGGTTAGGGTTAGGGTTAGAGTTCAGGACACACATATGTTCCGTTTAAAATTGGGGTCTGATTTAGGGTTGGGTAAGATGTATTTTTAATATCACACTGAATGGTACACTATTGATGGAGAAAATTTTTGGATGTTTTTCCATTCTCCATTATAGCCTATGAGATTCATTAGAATGAAAGGGCCCATATGGTAAGGGTTAGGGTTAGGAGTTCAGGGCACATTTATGTTTGGGTGAATATTGGGGTTGGTTTTAGGGTTGGATAAGATGTATTTTTAATATCACACTGAATGGTACACTCTTGATGGGGAAAAATTTTGGATGTTTTTCCATTCTCCATTATAGCGTATGAGATTCATTATAATGAATGGGCCCATATGGTAAGGGTTAGGGTTAGGGTTAGAGTTCAGGGCACACTTATGTTTGGGTGAATATTGGGGTTGGGTTTAGGGTTGGATAAGATGTATTTTTAATATCACACTGAATGGTACACTCTTGATGGGGAAAAATTTTGGATGTTTTTCCATTCTCCATTATAGCCTATGAGATTCATTAGAATGAATGGGCCCATATGGTAAGGGTTAGGGTTAGGGTTAGAGTTCAGGGCACACTTATGTTTGGGTGAATATTGGGGTTGGGTTTAGGTTTGGATAAGATGTAATTTTAATATCACACTGAATGGTACACTATGGATGGAGAAAACTTTTGGATGTTTTTCCATTCTCCATTATAGCCTAAGAGATTCATTAGAATGAATGGGCCCATATGGTAATTGTTAGGGTTAGAGTTCAGGACACACATATGTTCCGTTTAAAATTGGGGTCTGATTTAGGGTTGGGTAAGATGTATTTTTAATATCACACTGAATGGTACACTATTGATGGGGAAAAATTTTGGATGTTTTTCCATTCTCCATTATAGCCTATGAGATTCATTAGAATGAATGGGCCCATATGGTAAGGGTTAGGGTTAGGGTTAGAGTTCAGGGCACACTTATGTTTGGGTGAATATTGGGGTTGGGTTTAGGGTTGGATAAGACGTATTTTTAATATCACACTGAATGGTAGACTCTTGATGGGGAAGAATTTTGGATGTTTCTCCATTCTCCATTATAGCCTATGAGATTCATTAGAATGAATGGGCCCATATGGTAAGGGTTAGGGTTAGAGTTCAGGACACACATATGTTCCGTTTAAAATTGGGGTCTGATTTAGGGTTGGGTAAGATGTATTTTTAAAATCACACTGAATGGTACACTATTGATGGAGAAAAATTTTGGATGTTTTTCCATTCTCCATTATAGCCTAGGAGATTCATTAGAATGAATGGGCCCATATGGTAAGGGTTAGGGTTAGGGTTAGAGTTCAGGGCACACTTATGTTTGGGTGAATATTGGGGTTGGGTTTAGGGTTGGATAAGATGTAATTTTAATATCACACTGAATGGTACACTATTGATGGAGAAAACTTTTGGATGTTTTTCCATTCTCCATTATAGCCTATGAGATTCATTAGAATGAATGGGCCCATATGGTAAGGGTTAGGGTTAGGGTTAGAGTTCAGGACACACATATGTTCCGTTTAAAATTGGGGTCTGATTTAGGGTTGGGTAAGATGTATTTTTAATATCACACTGAATGGTACACTATTGATGGAGAAAAATTTTGGATGTTTTTCTATTCTCCATTATAGCCTATGAGATTCATTAGAATGAATGGGCCTATATGGTAAGCGTTAGGGTTAGGGTTAGAGTTCAGGACACACATATGTTCCGTTTAAAATTGGGGTCTGATTTAGGGTTGGGTAAGATGTATTTTTAATATCACACTGAATGGTACACTATTGAAGGAGAAAAATTTTGGATGTTTTTCCATTCTCCATTATAGCCTATGAGATTCATTAGAATGAATGGGCCCATATGGTAAGGGTTAGGGTTAGGGTTAGAGTTCAGGGCACACTTATGTTTGGGTGAATATTGGGGTTGGGTTTAGGGTTGGATAAGATGTATTTTTAATATCACACTGAATGGTACACTCTTGATGGGGAAAAAATTTGGATGTTTTTCCATTCTCCATTATAGCCTATGAGATTCATTAGAATGAATGGGCCCATATGGTAAGTGTTAGAGTTAGGGTTAGAGTTCAGGACACACATATGTTCCGTTTAAAATTGGCGTCTGATTTAGGGTTGGGTAAGATGTATTTTTAATATCACACTGAATGGTACACTATTGATGGAGAAAAATTTTTGATGTTTTTCCATTCTCCATTATAGCCTATGAGATTCATTAGAATGAATGGGCCCATATGGTAAGGGTTAGGGTTAGGGTTAGAGTTCAGGACACACATATGTTCCGTTTAAAATTGGGGTCTGATTTAGGGTTGGGTAAGATGTATTTTTAATAATACACTGAATGGTACACTATTGATGGAGAAAAATTTTGGATGATTTTCCATTCTCCATTATAGCCTATGAGATTCATTAGAATGAATGGGCCCATATGGTAAGGGTTAGGGTTAGGGTTAGAGTTCAGGACACACATATGTTTGGGTGAATATTGGGGTTGGGTTTAGGGTTGGATAAGATGTAATTTTAATATCACACTGAATGGTACACTATTGATGGAGAAAACTTTTGGATGTTTTTCCATTCTCCATTATAGCCTATGAGATTCATTAGAATGAATGGGCCCATATGGTAAGGGTTAGGGTTAGAGTTTAGGGCACACTTATGTTTGGGTGAATATTGGGGTTGGGTTTAGGGTTGGATAAGACGTATTTTTAATATCACACTGAATGGTACACTCTTGATGGGGAAGAATTTTGGATGTTTTTCCATTCTCCATTATAGCCTATGAGATTCATTAGAATGAATGGGCCCATATGGTAAGGGTTAGGGTTAGGGTTAGAGTTTAGGGCACACTTATGTTTGGGTGAATATTGGGGTTGGGTTTAGGGTTGGATAAGACGTATTTTTAATATCACACTGAATGGTACACTCTTGATGGGGAAGAATTTTGGATGTTTTTCCATTCTCCATTATAGCCTATGAGATTCATTAGAATGAATGTGCCCATATGGTAAGTGTTAGAGTTAGGGTTAGAGTTCAGGACACACATATGTTCCGTTTAAAATTGGGGTCTGATTTAGGGTTGGGTAAGATGTATTTTTAATATCACACTGAATGGTACACTATTGATGGAGAAAATTTTTTGATGTTTTTCCATTCTCCATTATAGCCTATGAGATTCATTAGAATGAATGGGCCCATATGGTAAGGGTTAGGGTTAGGGTTAGAGTTCAGGGCACACTTATGTTTGGGTGAATATTGGGGTTGGGTTTAGGGTTGGATAAGATGTAATTTTAATATCACACTGAATGGTACACTATTGATGGAGAAAACTTTTGGATGTTTTTCCATTCTCCATTATAGCCTAAAAGATTCATTAGAATGAATGGGCCCATATGGTAAGGGTTAGGGTTAGGGTTAGAGTTCAGGACACACATATGTTCCGTTTAAAATTGGGGTCTGATTTAGGGTTGGGTAAGATGTAATTTTAATATCACACTGAATGGTACACTATTGAAGGAGAAAAATTTTGGATGTTTTTCCATTCTCCATTATAGCCTATGAGATTCATTAGAATGAATGGGCCCATATGGTAAGGGTTAGGGTTAGGGTTAGAGTTCAGGGCACACTTATGTTTGGGTTAATATTGGGGTTGGGTTTAGGGTTGGATAAGATGTATTTTTAATATCACACTGAATGGTACACTCTTGATGGGGAAAAAATTTGGATGTTTTTCCATTCTCCATTATAGCCTATGAGATTCATTAGAATGAATGGGCCCATATGGTAAGGGTTAGGGTTAGGATTAGAGTTCAGGGCACACTTATGTTTGGGTGAATATTGGGGTTGGGTTTAGGGTTGGATAAGATGTATTTTTAATATCACACTGAATGGTACACTATTGATGGAGAAAACTTTTGGATGATTTTCCATTCTCCATTATAGCCTATGAGATTCATTAGAATGAATGGGCCCATATGGTAAGGGTTAGGGTTAGGGGTTAGAGTTCAGGACACACATATGTTCCGTTTAAAATTGGGGTCTGATTTAGGGTTGGGTAAGATGTATTTTTAATATCACACTGAATGGTACACTATTGATGGAGAAAAATTTTGGATGTTTTTCCATTCTCCATTATAGCCTATGAGATTCATTAGAATTAATTGGCCCATATGGTAAGGGTTAGGGTTTGGGTTAGAGTTCAGGTCACACAAATGTTCGGTTTAAAATTGGGGTCTGATTTAGGGTTGGGTAAGATGTACTTTAATATCACACTGAATGGTACACTATTGATGGAGAAAAATTTTGGATGTTTTTCCCTTCTCCATTATTGCCTATGAGATTCATTAGAATGAATGGGCCCATATGGTAAGGGTTAGGGTTAGGGTTAGAGTTCAGGACACAGATATGTTCGGTTTAAAATTGGGGTCTGATTTAGGGTTGGGTAAGATGTATTTTTAATATCACACTGAATGGTACACTATTGATGGAGAAAAATTTTGGATGTTTTTTCATTCTCCATTATTGCCTATGAGATTCATTAGAATGAATGGGCCCATATGGTAAGGGTTAGGGATAGGGTTAGAGTTCAGGGCACACTTATGTTTGGGTGAATATTGGGGTTGGGTTTAGGGTTGGATAAGATGTATTTTTAATATCACACTGAATGGTACACTCTTGATGGAGAAAAATTTTGGATGTTTTTCCATTCTCCATTATAGCCTATGAGATTCATTAGAATGAATGGGCCCATATGGTAAGGGTTAGGGATAGGGTTAGAGTTCAGGGCACACTTATGTTTGGGTGAATATTGGGGTTGGGTTTAGGGTTGGATAAGATGTATTTTTAATATCACACCGAATGGTACACTCTTGATGGGGAAGAATTTTGGATGCTTTTCCATTCAACATTATAGCCTATGAGATTCATTAGAATGAATGGGCCCATATGGTAAGGGTTAGGGTTAGGGTTAGAGTTCAGGACACACATATGTTCGGTTTAAAATTGGGGTCTGATTTAGGGTTGGGTAAGATGTATTTTTAATATCACACTGAATGTTACACTATTGATGGAGAAAAATTTTGGATGTTTTTCCATTCTCCATTATAGCCTATGAGATTCATTAGAATGAATGGGCCCATATGGTAAGGGTTAGGGTTTGGGTTAGAGTTCAGGGCACACAAATGTTCGGTTTAAAATTGGGGTCTGATTTGGGGTTGGGTAAGATGTACTTTAATATCACACTGAATGGTACACTATTGATGGAGAAAAATTTTGGATGTTTTTCCATTCTCCATTATAGCCTATGAGATTCATCAGAATGAATGGGCCCATATGGTAAGGGTTAGGGTTAGAGTTCAGGGCACACTTATGTTTGGGTGAATATTGGGGTTTAGTTTAGGGTTGGATAAGATGTATTTTTAATATCACACTGAATGGTACACTATTGATGGAGAAAAATTTTGGATGTTTTTCCATTCTCCATTTTGGCCTATGAGATTCATTAGAATGAATGGGCCCATATGGTAAGGGTTAGGGTTAGGGTTAGAGTTCAGGGCACACTTATGTTTGGGTGAATATTGGGGTTGGGTTTAGGGTTGGATAAGATGTATTTTTAATATCACACTGAATGGTACACTCTTGATGGGGAAAAATTTTGGATGTTTTTCCATTCTCCATTATAGCCTATGAGATTCATTAGAATGAATGGGCCCATATAGTAAGTGTTAGGGTTAGGGTTAGAGTTCAGGACACACATTTGTTCCGTTTAAAATTGGGGTCTGAGTTAGGGTTGGGTAAGATGTATTTTCAATATCACACTGAATGGTACAGTCTTGATGGGGAAAAATTTTGGATGTTTTTCCATTCTCCATTATCACCTATGAGATTCATTAGAATGAATGGACCCAATGGTAAGGGTTAGGTTTAGGTTTAGAGTTCAGGGGACACTTATCTTTGGGTGAATATTGGGGTTGGGTTTAGGGTTGGATAAGATGTATTTTTAATATCACACTGAATGGTACACTCTTGATGGGGAAGAATTTTGGATGTTTTTCCATTCTCCATTATAGCCTATGAGATTCATTAGAATTAATGGGCCCATATGGTAAGGGTTAGGGTTTGGGTTAGAGTTCAGGTCACACAAATGTTCGGTTTAAAATTGGGGTCTGATTTAGGGTTGGGTAAGATGTACTTTAATATCACACTGAATGGTACACTATTGATGGAGAAAAATTTTGGATGTTTTTCCCTTCTCCATTATTGCCTATGAGATTCATTAGAATGAATGGGCCCATATGGTAAGGGTTAGGGTTAGGGTTAGAGTTCAGGACACAGATATGTTCGGTTTAAAATTGGGGTCTGATTTAGGGTTGGATAAGATGTATTTTTAATATCACACTGAATGGTACACTCTTGATGGAGAAAAATTTTGGATGTTTTTCCATTCTCCATTATAGCCTATGAGATTCATTAGAATGAATGGGCCCATATGGTAAGGGTTAGGGATAGGGTTAGAGTTCAGGGCACACTTATGTTTGGGTGAATATTGGGGTTGGGTTTAGGGTTGGATAAGATGTATTTTTAATATCACACCGAATGGTACACTCTTGATGGGGAAGAATTTTGGATGCTTTTCCATTCAACATTATAGCCTATGAGATTCATTAGAATGAATGGGCCCATATGGTAAGGGTTAGGGTTAGGGTTAGAGTTCAGGACACACATATGTTCGGTTTAAAATTGGGGTCTGATTTAGGGTTGGGTAAGATGTATTTTTAATATCACACTGAATGTTACACTATTGATGGAGAAAAATTTTGGATGTTTTTCCATTCTCCATTATAGCCTATGAGATTCATTAGAATGAATGGGCCCATATGGTAAGGGTTAGGGTTTGGGTTAGAGTTCAGGGCACACAAATGTTCGGTTTAAAATTGGGGTCTGATTTGGGGTTGGGTAAGATGTACTTTAATATCACACTGAATGGTACACTATTGATGGAGAAAAATTTTGGATGTTTTTCCATTCTCCATTATAGCCTATGAGATTCATCAGAATGAATGGGCCCATATGGTAAGGGTTAGGGTTAGAGTTCAGGGCACACTTATGTTTGGGTGAATATTGGGGTTTAGTTTAGGGTTGGATAAGATGTATTTTTAATATCACACTGAATGGTACACTATTGATGGAGAAAAATTTTGGATGTTTTTCCATTCTCCATTTTGGCCTATGAGATTCATTAGAATGAATGGGCCCATATGGTAAGGGTTAGGGTTAGGGTTAGAGTTCAGGGCACACTTATGTTTGGGTGAATATTGGGGTTGGGTTTAGGGTTGGATAAGATGTATTTTTAATATCACACTGAATGGTACACTCTTGATGGGGAAAAATTTTGGATGTTTTTCCATTCTCCATTATAGCCTATGAGATTCATTAGAATGAATGGGCCCATATAGTAAGTGTTAGGGTTAGGGTTAGAGTTCAGGACACACATTTGTTCCGTTTAAAATTGGGGTCTGAGTTAGGGTTGGGTAAGATGTATTTTCAATATCACACTGAATGGTACAGTCTTGATGGGGAAAAATTTTGGATGTTTTTCCATTCTCCATTATCACCTATGAGATTCATTAGAATGAATGGACCCAATGGTAAGGGTTAGGTTTAGGTTTAGAGTTCAGGGCACACTTATCTTTGGGTGAATATTGGGGTTGGGTTTAGGGTTGGATAAGATGTATTTTTAATATCACACTGAATGGTACACTCTTGATGGGGAAGAATTTTGGATGTTTTTCCATTCTCCATTATAGCCTATGAGATTCATTAGAATTAATGGGCCCATATGGTAAGGGTTAGGGTTTGGGTTAGAGTTCAGGTCACACAAATGTTCGGTTTAAAATTGGGGTCTGATTTAGGGTTGGGTAAGATGTACTTTAATATCACACTGAATGGTACACTATTGATGGAGAAAAATTTTGGATGTTTTTCCCTTCTCCATTATTGCCTATGAGATTCATTAGAATGAATGGGCCCATATGGTAAGGGTTAGGGTTAGGGTTAGAGTTCAGGACACAGATATGTTCGGTTTAAAATTGGGGTCTGATTTAGGGTTGGGTAAGATGTATTTTTAATATCACACTGAATGGTACACTATTGATGGAGAAAAATTTTGGATGTTTTTTCATTCTCCATTATTGCCTATGAGATTCATTAGAATGAATGGGCCCATATGGTAAGGGTTAGGGTTAGGGTTAGAGTTCAGGGCACACTTATGTTTGGGTGAATATTGGGGTTGGGTTTAGGGTTGGATAAGATGTATTATTAATATCACACTGAATGGTACACTATTAATGGAGAAAAATTTTGGATGTTTTTCCATTCTTTCTTATAGCCTATGAGATTCATTAGAATGAATGGGCCAATATAGTAAGGGTTAGGGTTAGGGTTAGAGTTTAGGGCACACTTATGGTTGGGTGAATATTGGGGTTGGGTTTAGGGTTGGATAAGATGAATTTTTAATATCACACTGAATGGTACACTCTTGATGGGGATGAATTTTGGATGTTTTTCCATTCTCCATTATAGCCTATGAGATTCATTAGAATGAATGGGCCCATATGGTAAGGGTTAGGGTTAGGGTTAGAGTTCAGGACACACATATGTTCGGTTTAAAATTGGGGTCTGATTTAGGGTTGGGTAAGATGTATTTTTAATATCACACTGAATGGTACACTATTGATGGAGAAAAATTTTGGATGTTTTTCCATTCTCCATTATAGCCTGTGAGATTCATTAGAATGAATGGGCCCATATGGTAAGGGTTAGGGATAGGGTTAGAGTTCAGGGCACACTTATGTTTGGGTGAATATTGGGGTTGGGCTTAGGGTTGGATAAGATGTATTTTTAATATCACACTGAATGGTACACTCTTGATGGAGAAAAATTTTGGATGTTTTTCCATTCTCCATTATAGCCTATGGGATTCATTAGAATGAATGGGCCCATATGGTAAGGGTTAGGGATAGGGTTAGAGTTCAGGGCACACTTATGTTTGGGTGAATATTGGGGTTGGGTTTAGGGTTGGATAAGATGTATTTTTAATATCACACCGAATGGTACACTCTTGATGGGGAAGAATTTTGGATGCTTTTCCATTAAACATTATAGCCTATGAGATTCATTAGAATGAATGGGCCCATATGGTAAGGGTTAGGGTTAGGGTTAGAGTTCAGGACACACATATGTTCGGTTTAAAATTGGGGTCTGATTTAGGGTTGGGTAAGATGTATTTTTAATATCACACTGAATGTTACACTATTGATGGAGAAAAATTTTGGATGTTTTTCCATTCTCCATTATAGCCTATGAGATTCATTAGAATGAATGGGCCCATATGGTAAGGGTTAGGGTTTGGGTTAGAGTTCAGGTCACACAAATGTTCGGTTTAAAATTGGGGTCTGATTTGGGGTTGGGTAAGATGTACTTTAATATCACACTGAATGGTACACTATTGATGGAGAAAAATTTTGGATGTTTTTCCATTCTCCATTATAGCCTATGAGATTCATCAGAATGAATGGGCCCATATGGTAAGGGTTAGGGTTAGAGTTCAGGGCACACTTATGTTTGGGCGAATATTGGGGTTGGGTTTAGGGTTGGATAAGATGTATTTTTAATATCACACTGAATGGCACACTATTGATGGAGAAAAATTTTGGATGTTTTTCCATTCTCCATTATAGCCGTTGAGATTCATTAGAATGAATGGGCCCATATGGTAAGGGTTAGGGATAGGGTTAGAGTTCAGGGCACACTTATGTTTGGGTGAATATAGGGGTTGGGTTTAGGGTTGGATAAGATGTATTTTTAATATCACACTGAATGGTACACTCTTGATGGGGAAGAATTTTGGATGTTTTTCCATTTTCCATTATAGCCTATGAGATTCATTAGAATGAATGGGCCCATATGGTAAGGGTTAGGGTTTGGGTTAGAGTTCAGGTCACACAAATGTTCCGTTTAAAATTGGGGTCTGATTTGGGGTTGGGTAAGATGTACTTTAATATCACACTGAATGGTACACTATTGATGGAGAAAAATTTTGGATGTTTTTCCATTCTCCATTATAGCCTATGAGATTCATCAGAATGAATGGGCCCATATGGTAAGGGTTAGGGTTAGAGTTCAGGGCACACTTATGTTTGGGTGAATATTGGGGTTGGGTTTAGGGTTGGATAAGATGTATTTTTAATATAACACTGAATGGGACACTCTTGATGGGGAGAAATTTTGGATATTTTTCCATTCTCTATTATAGCCTATGAGATTCATTAGAATGAATGGGCCCATATGGTATGGGTTAGGGTTAGAGTTTAGGGCACATTTATGGTTGGGTGAATATTGGGGTTGGGTTTAGGGTTGGATAAGATGCATTTTTAATATCACACTGAATGGTACACTATTGATGGAGAAAAATTTTGGATGTTTTTCCATTCTCCATTATAGCCTATGAGATTCATTAGAATGAATGGGCCCATATGGTAAGGGTTAGGGATAGGGTTAGAGTTCAGGGCACACTTATGTTTGGGTGAATATTTGGGTTGGGTTTAGGGTTGGATAAGATGCATTTTTAATATCACACTGAATGGTACACTCTTGATGGAGAAAAATTTTGGATGTTTTTCCATTCTCCATTATAGCCGTTGAGATTCATTAGAATGAATGGGCCCATATGGTAAGGGTTAGGGTTAGGGTTAGAGTTTAGGGCACACTTATGTTAGGGTGAATATTGGGGTTGGGTTTAGGGTTGGATAAGATTTATTTTTAATATCACACTGAATGGTACACTCTTGATGGGGAAGAATTTTGGATGTTTTTCTATTCTTTATTATAGCATATGAGATTCAATAGAATGAATGGGCCCATATGGTAAGGGTTAGGGTTAGGGTTAGAGTTCAGGGCACACTTATGTTTGGGTGAATATTGGGGTTGGGTTTAGGGTTGGATAAGATGTATTTTTAATATCACACTAAATGGTACACTATTGATGGAGAAAAATTTTGGATGTTTTTCCATTCTCCATTATAGCCTATGAGATTCATTAGAATGAATGGGCCCATATGGTAAGGGTTAGGGTTAGGGTTAGAGTTCAGGACACAGATATGTTCGGTTTAAAATTGGGGTCTGATTTAGGGTTGGGTAAGATGTATTTTTAATATCACACTGAATGGTACACTATTGATGGAGAAAAATTTTGGTTGTTTTTTCATTCTCCATTATAGCCTATGAGATTCATTAGAATGAATGGGCCCATATGGTAAGGGTTAGGGTTAGGGTTAGAGTTCGGGGCACACTTATGTTTGGGTGAATATTGGGGTTGGGTTTAGGGTTGGATAAGATGTATTTTTAATATCACACTGAATGGTACACTATTGATGGAGAAAAAATTTGGATGTTTTTCCATTCTTTATTATAGCCTATGAGATTCATAAGAATGAATGGGCCCATATGGTAAGGGTTAGGGTTAGGGTTAGAGTTTAGGGCACACTTATGGTTTGGTGAATATTGATGTTGGGTTTAGGTTTGGATAAGATGAATTTTTAATATCACACTGAATGGTACACTCTTGATGGGGATGAATTTTGGATGTTTTTCCATTCTCCATTATAGCCCATGAGATTCATTAGAATGAAATGGCCCATATGGTAAGGGTTAGGGTTAGGGTTAGAGTTCAGGACACACATATGTTCGGTTTAAAATTGGGGTCTGATTTAGGGTTGGGTAAGATGTATTTTTAATATCACACTGAATGGTACACTATTGATGGAGAAAAATTTTCGATGTTTTTCCATTCTCCATTATAGCCTATGAGATTCATTAGAATGAATGGGCCCATATGGTAAGGGTTAGGGTTAGAGTTCAGGGCACACTTATGTTTGGGTGAATATTGGGGTTGGGCTTAGGGTTGGATAAGATGTATTTTTAATATCACACTGAATGGTACACTCTTGATGGAGAAAAATTTTGGATGTTTTTCCATTCTCCATTATAGCCTATGAGATTCATTAGAATGAATGGGCCCATATGGTAAGGGTTAGGGATAGGGTTAGAGTTCAGGGCACACTTATGTTTGGGTGAATATTGGGGTTGGGTTTAGGGTTGGATAAGATGTATTTTTAATATCACACCGAATGGTACACTCTTGATGGGGAAGAATTTTGGATGCTTTTCCATTCTCCATTATAGCCTATGAGATTCATTAGAAGGAATGGGCCCATATGGTAAGGGTTAGGGTTAGGGTTAGAGTTCAGGACACACATATGTTCGGTTTAAAATTGGGGTCTGATTTAGGGTTGGGTAAGATGTATTTTTAATATCACACTGAATGGTACACTATTGATGGATAAAAATTTTGGATGTTTTTCCATTCTCCATTTTGGCCTATGAGATTCATTAGAATGAATGGGCCCATATGGTAAGGGTTAGGGTTAGGGTTAGAGTTCAGGGCACACTTATGTTTGGGCGAATATTGGGGTTGGGTTTAGGGTTGGATAAGATGTATTTTTAATATCACACTGAATGGCACACTATTGATGGAGAAAAATTTTGGATGTTTTTCCATTCTCCATTATAGCCGTTGAGATTCATTAGAATGAATGGGCCCATATGGTAAGGGTTAGGGATAGGGTTAGAGTTCAGGGCACACTTATGTTTGGGTGAATATAGGGGTTGGGTTTAGGGTTGGATAAGATGTATTTTTAATATCACACTGAATGGTACACTCTTGATGGGGAAGAATTTTGGATGTTTTTCCATTTTCCATTATAACCTATGAGATTCATTAGAATGAATGGGCCCATATGGTAAGGGTTAGGGTTTGGGTTAGAGTTCAGGTCACACAAATGTTCGGTTTAAAATTGGGGTCTGATTTGGGGTTGGGTAAGATGTACTTTAATATCACACTGAATGGTACACTATTGATGGAGAAAAATTTTGGATGTTTTTCCATTCTCCATTATAGCCTATGAGATTCATCAGAATGAATGGGCCCATATGGTAAGGGTTAGGGTTAGAGTTCAGGGCACACTTATGTTTGGGTGAATATTGGGGTTGGGTTTAGGGTTGGATAAGATGTATTTTTAATATAACACTGAATGGTACACTCTTGATGGGGAGAAATTTTGGATATTTTTCCATTCTCTATTATAGCCTATGAGATTCATTAGAATGAATGGGCCCATATGGTAAGGGTTAGGGATAGGGTTAGAGTTCAGGGCACACTTATGTTTGGGTGAATATTTGGGTTGGATTTAGGGTTGGATAAGATGCATTTTTAATATCACACTGAATGGTACACTCTTGATGGGGAAGAATTTTGGATGTTTTTCCATTCTCCATTATAGCCTATGTGATTCATTAGAATGAATGGGCCCATATGGTAAGGGTTAGGGTTAGGGTTAGAGTTCAGGACACACATATGTTCGGTTTAAAATTGGGGTCTGATTTTGGGTTGGGTAAGATGTATTTTTAATATCACACTGAATGGTACACTCTTGATGGGGATGAATTTTGGATGTTTTTCCATTCTCCATTATAGCCCATGAGATTCATTAGAATGAAATTTCCCATATGGTAAGGGTTAGGGTTAGGGTTAGAGTTCAGGACACACATATGTTCGGTTTAAAATTGGGGTCTGATTTAGGGTTGGGTAAGATGTATTTTTAATATCACACTGAATGGTACACTATTGATGGAGAAAAATTTTCGATGTTTTTCCATTCTCCATTATAGCCTATGAGATTCATTAGAATGAATGGGCCCATATGGTAAGGGTTAGGGTTAGGGTTAGAGTTCAGGGCACACTTATGTTTGGGTGAATATTGGGGTTGGGCTTAGGGTTGGATAAGATGTATTTTTAATATCACACTGAATGGTACACTCTTGATGGAGAAAAATTTTGGATGTTTTTCCATTCTCCATTATAGCCTATGAGATTCATTAGAATGAATGGGCCCATATGGTAAGGGTTAGGGATAGGGTTAGAGTTCAGGGCACACTTATGTTTGGGTGAATATTGGGGTTGGGTTTAGGGTTGGATAAGATGTATTTTTAATATCACACCGAATGGTACACTCTTGATGGGGAAGAATTTTGGATGGTTTTCCATTCTCCATTATAGCCTATGAGATTCATTAGAAGGAATGGGTCCATATGGTAAGGGTTAGAGTTAGGGTTAGAGTTCAGGACACACATATGTTCGGTTTAAAATTGGGGTCTGATTTAGGGTTGGGTAAGATGTATTTTTAATATCACACTGAATGGTACACTATTGATGGATAAAAATTTTGGATGTTTTTCCATTCTCCATTATAGCCTATGAGATTCATTAGAATGAATGGGCCCATATGGTAAGGGTTAGGGTTAGGGTTAGAGTTCAGGGCACACTTATGTTTGGGCGAATATTGGGGTTGGGTTTAGGGTTGGATAAGATGTATTTTTAATATCACACTGAATGGCACACTATTGATGGAGAAAAATTTTGGATGTTTTTCCATTCTCCATTATAGCCGTTGAGATTCATTAGAATGAATGGGCCCATATGGTAAGGGTTAGGGATAGGGTTAGAGTTCAGGGCACACTTATGTTTGGGTGAATATAGGGGTTGGGTTTAGGGTTGGATAAGATGTATTTTTAATATCACACTGAATGGTACACTCTTGATGGGGAAGAATTTTGGATGTTTTTCCATTTTCCATTATAGCCTATGAGATTCATTAGAATGAATGGGCCCATATGGTAAGGGTTAGGGTTTGGGTTAGAGTTCAGGTCACACAAATGTTCGGTTTAAAATTGGGGTCTGATTTGGGGTTGGGTAAGATGTACTTTAATATCACACTGAATGGTACACTATTGATGGAGAAAAATTTTGGATGTTTTTCCATTCTCCATTATAGCCTATGAGATTCATCAGAATGAATGGGCCCATATGGTAAGGGTTAGGGTTAGAGTTCAGGGCACACTTATGTTTGGGTGAATATTGGGGTTGGGTTTAGGGTTGGATAAGATGTATTTTTAATATAACACTGAATGGTACACTCTTGATGGGGAGAAATTTTGGATATTTTTCCATTCTCTATTATAGCCTATGAGATTCATTAGAATGAATGGGCCCATATGGTATGGGTTAGGGTTAGAGTTTAGGGCACATTTATGGTTGGGTGAATATTGGGGTTGGGTTTAGGGTTGGATAAGATGCATTTTTAATATCACACTGAATGGTACACTATTGATGGAGAAAAATTTTGGATGTTTTTCCATTCTCCATTATAGCCTATGAGATTCATTAGAATGAATGGGCCCATATGGTAAGGGTTAGGGATAGGGTTAGAGTTCAGGGCACACTTATGTTTGGGTGAATATTTGGGTTGGGTTTAGGGTTGGATAAGATGCATTTTTAATATCACACTGAATGGTACACTCTTGATGGGGAAGAATTTTGGATGTTTTTCCATTCTCCATTATAGCCTATGAGATTCATTAGAATGAATGGGCCCATATGGTAAGGGTTAGGGTTAGGGTTAGAGTTCAGGATACACATATGTTCGGTTTAAAATTGGGGTCTGATTTTGGGTTGGGTAAGATGTATTTTTAATATCACACTGAATGGTACACTATTGATGGAGAAAAATTTTGGATGTTTTTCCATTCTCCATTATAGCCTATGAGATTCATTAGAATGAATGGGCCCATATGGTAAGGGTTAGGGTTAGGGTTAGAGTTTAGGGCACACTTATGTTAGGGTGAATATTGGGGTTGGGTTTAGGGTTGAATAAGATTTATTTTTAATATCACACTGAATGGTACACTCTTGATGGGGAAGAATTTTGGATGTTTTTCTATTCTTTATTATAGCATATGAGATTCAATAGAATGAATGGGCCCATATGGTAAGGGTTAGGGTTAGGGTTAGAGTTCAGGGCACACTTATGTTTGGGTGAATATTGGGGTTGGGTTTAGGGTTGGATAAGATGTATTTTTAATATCACACTAAATGGTACACTATTGATGGAGAAAAATTTTGGATGTTTTTCCATTCTCCATTATAGCCTATGAGATTCATTAGAATGAATGGGCCCATATGGTAAGGGTTAGGGTTAGGGTTAGAGTTCAGGACACAGATATGTTCGGTTTAAAATTGGGGTCTGATTTAGGGTTGGGTAAGATGTATTTTTAATATCACACTGAATGGTACACTATTGATGGAGAAAAATTTTGGATGTTTTTCCATTCTCCATTATAGCCTATGAGATTCATCAGAATGAATGGGCCCATATGGTAAGGGTTAGGGTTAGAGCTCAGGGCACACTTATGTTTGGGTGAATATTGGGGTTGGGTTTAGGGTTGGATAAGATGTATTTTTAATATAACACTGAATGGGACACTCTTGATGGGGAAAATTTTTGGATATTTTTCCATTCTCTATTATAGCCTATGAGATTCATTAGAATGAATGGGCCCATATGGTATGGGTTAGGGTTAGAGTTTAGGGCACATTTATGGTTGGGTGAATATTGGGGTTGGGTTTAGGGTTGGATAAAATGCATTTTTAATATCACACTGAATGGTACACTATTGATGGAGAAAAATTTTGGATGTTTTTCCATTCTCCATTATAGCCTATGAGATTCATTAGAATGAATGGGCCCATATGGTAAGGGTTAGGGATAGGGTTAGAGTTCAGGGCACACTTATGTTTGGGTGAATATTTGGGTTGGGTTTAGGGTTGGATAAGATGCATTTTTAATATCACACTGAATGGTACACTCTTGATGGGGAAGAATTTTGGATGTTTTTCCATTCTCCATTATAGCCTATGAGATTCATTAGAATGAATGGGCCCATATGGTAAGGGTTAGGGTTAGGGTTAGAGTTCAGGATACACATATGTTCGGTTTAAAATTGGGGTCTGATTTTGGGTTGGGTAAGATGTATTTTTAATATCACACTGAATGGTACACTATTGATGGAGAAAAATTTTGGATGTTTTTCCATTCTCCATTATAGCCTATGAGATTCATTAGAATGAATGGGCCCATATGGTAAGGGTTAGGGTTAGGGTTAGAGTTTAGGGCACACTTATGTTAGGGTGAATATTGGGGTTGGGTTTAGGGTTGAATAAGATTTATTTTTAATATCACACTGAATGCTACACTCTTGATGGGGAAGAATTTTGGATGTTTTTCTATTCTTTATTATAGCATATGAGATTCAATAGAATGAATGGGCCCATATGGTAAGGGTTAGGGTTAGGGTTAGAGTTCAGGGCACACTTATGTTTGGGTGAATATTGGGGTTGGGTTTAGGGTTGGATAAGATGTATTTTTAATATCACACTAAATGGTACACTATTGATGGAGAAAAATTTTGGATGTTTTTCCATTCTCCATTATAGCCTATGAGATTCATTAGAATGAATGGGCCCATATGGTAAGGGTTAGGGTTAGGGTTAGAGTTCAGGACACAGATATGTTCGGTTTAAAATTGGGGTCTGATTTAGGGTTGGGTAAGATGTATTTTTAATATCACACTGAATGGTACACTATTGATGGAGAAAAATTTTGGATGTTTTTTCATTCTCCATTATAGCCTATGAGATTCATTAGAATGAATGGGCCCATATGGTAAGGGTTAGGGTTAGGGTTAGAGTTCGGGGCACACTTATGTTTGGGTGAATATTGGGGTTGGTTTTAGGGTTGGATAAGATGTATTTTTAATATCACACTGAATGGTACACTATTGATGGAGAAAAAATTTGGATGTTTTTCCATTCTTTATTATAGCCTATGAGATTCATAAGAATGAATGGGCCCATATGGTAAGGGTTAGGGTTAGGGTTAGAGTTTAGGGCACACTTATGGTTTGGTGAATATTGATGTTGGGTTTAGGTTTGGATAAGATGAATTTTTAATATCACACTGAATGGTACACTCTTGATGGGGATGAATTTTGGATGTTTTTCCATTCTCTATTATAGCCGTTGAGATTCATTAGAATGAATGGGCCCATATGGTAAGGGTTAGGGATAGGGTTAGAGTTCAGGGCAAACTTATGTTTGGGTGAATATAGGGGTTGGGTTTAGGGTTGGATAAGATGTATTTTTAATATCACACTGAATGGTACACTCTTGATGGGGAAGAATTTTGGATGTTTTTCCATTTTCCATTATAGCCTATGAGATTCATTAGAATGAATGGGCCCATATGGTAAGGGTTAGGGTTTGGGTTAGAGTTCAGGTCACACAAATGTTCGGTTTAAAATTGGGGTCTGATTTGGGGTTGGGTAAGATGTACTTTAATATCACACTGAATGGTACACTATTGATGGAGAAAAATTTTGGATGTTTTTCCATTCTCCATTATAGCCTATGAGATTCATCAGAATGAATGGGCCCATATGGTAAGGGTTAGGGTTAGAGTTCAGGGCACACTTATGTTTGGGTGAATATTGGGGTTGGGTTTAGGGTTGGATAAGATGTATTTTTAATATAACACTGAATGGTACACTCTTGATGGGGAGAAATTTTGGATATTTTCCCATTCTCTATTATAGCCTATGAAATTCATTAGAATGAATGGGCCCATATGGTATGGGTTAGGGTTAGAGTTTAGGGCACATTTATGGTTGGGTGAATATTGGGGTTGGGTTTAGGGTTGGATAAGATGCATTTTTAATATCACACTGAATGGTACACTATTGATGGAGAAAAATTTTGGATGTTTTTCCATTCTCCATTATAGCCTATGAGATTCATTAGAATGAATGGGCCCATATGGTAAGGGTTAGGGATAGGGTTAGAGTTCAGGGCACACTTATGTTTGGGTGAATATTTGGGTTGGGTTTAGGGTTGGATAAGATGCATTTTTAATATCACACTGAATGGTACACTATTGATGGAGAAAAATTTTGGATGTTTTTCCATTCTCCATTATAGCCTATGAGATTCATTAGAATGAATGGGCCCATATGGTAAGGGTTAGGGTTAGGGTTAGAGTTTAGGGCACACTTATGTTAGGGTGAATATTGGGGTTGGGTTTAGGGTTGAATAAGATTTATTTTTAATATCACACTGAATGGTACACTCTTGATGGGGAAGAATTTTGGATGTTTTTCTATTCTTTATTATAGCATATGAGATTCAATAGAATGAATGGGCCCATATGGTAAGGGTTAGGGTTAGGGTTAGAGTTCAGGGCACACTTATGTTTGGGTGAATATTGGGGTTGGGTTTAGGGTTGGATAAGATGTATTTTTAATATCACACTAAATGGTACACTATTGATGGAGAAAAATTTTGGATGTTTTTCCATTCTCCATTATAGCCTATGAGATTCATTAGAATGAATGGGCCCATATGGTAAGGGTTAGGGTTAGGGTTAGAGTTCAGGACACAGATATGTTCGGTTTAAAATTGGGGTCTGATTTAGGGTTGGGTAAGATGTATTTTTAATATCACACTGAATGGTACACTATTGATGGAGAAAAATTTTGGATGTTTTTCCATTCTCCATTATAGCCTATGAGATTCATCAGAATGAATGGGCCCATATGGTAAGGGTTAGGGTTAGAGCTCAGGGCACACTTATGTTTGGGTGAATATTGGGGTTGGGTTTAGGGTTGGATAAGATGTATTTTTAATATAACACTGAATGGGACACTCTTGATGGGGAAAATTTTTGGATATTTTTCCATTCTCTATTATAGCCTATGAGATTCATTAGAATGAATGGGCCCATATGGTATGGGTTAGGGTTAGAGTTTAGGGCACATTTATGGTTGGGTGAATATTGGGGTTGGGTTTAGGGTTGGATAAGATGCATTTTTAATATCACACTGAATGGTACACTATTGATGGAGAAAAATTTTGGATGTTTTTCCATTCTCCATTATAGCCTATGAGATTCATTAGAATGAATGGGCCCATATGGTAAGGGTTAGGGATAGGGTTAGAGTTCAGGGCACACTTATGTTTGGGTGAATATTTGGGTTGGGTTTAGGGTTGGATAAGATGCATTTTTAATATCACACTGAATGGTACACTCTTGATGGGGAAGAATTTTGGATGTTTTTCCATTCTCCATTATAACCTATGAGATTCATTAGAATGAATGGGCCCATATGGTAAGGGTTAGGGTTAGGGTTAGAGTTCAGGATACACATATGTTCGGTTTAAAATTGGGGTCTGATTTTGGGTTGGGTAAGATGTATTTTTAATATCACACTGAATGGTACACTATTGATGGAGAAAAATTTTGGATGTTTTTCCATTCTCCATTATAGCCTATGAGATTCATTAGAATGAATGGGCCCATATGGTAAGGGTTAGGGTTAGGGTTAGAGTTTAGGGCACACTTATGTTAGGGTGAATATTGGGGTTGGGTTTAGGGTTGAATAAGATTTATTTTTAATATCACACTGAATGGTACACTCTTGATGGGGAAGAATTTTGGATGTTTTTCTATTCTTTATTATAGCATATGAGATTCAATAGAATGAATGGGCCCATATGGTAAGGGTTAGGGTTAGGGTTAGAGTTCAGGGCACACTTATGTTTGGGTGAATATTGGGGTTGGGTTTAGGGTTGGATAAGATGTATTTTTAATATCACACTAAATGGTACACTATTGATGGAGAAAAATTTTGGATGTTTTTCCATTCTCCATTATAGCCTATGAGATTCATTAGAATGAATGGGCCCATATGGTAAGGGTTAGGGTTAGGGTTAGAGTTCAGGACACAGATATGTTCGGTTTAAAATTGGGGTCTGATTTAGGGTTGGGTAAGATGTATTTTTAATATCACACTGAATGGTACACTATTGATGGAGAAAAATTTTGGATGTTTTTTCATTCTCCATTATAGCCTATGAGATTCATTAGAATGAATGGGCCCATATGGTAAGGGTTAGGGTTAGGGTTAGAGTTCGGGGCACACTTATGTTTGGGTGAATATTGGGGTTGGGTTTAGGGTTGGATAAGACGTATTTTTAATATCACACCTAATGGTACACTATTGATGGAGAAAAAATTTGGATGTTTTTCCATTCTTTATTATAGCCTATGAGATTCATAAGAATGAATGGGCCCATATGGTAAGGGTTAGGGTTAGGGTTAGAGTTTAGGGCACACTTATGGTTTGGTGAATATTGATGTTGGGTTTAGGTTTGGATAAGATGAATTTTTAATATCACACTGAATGGTACACTCTTGATGGGGATGAATTTTGGATGTTTTTCCATTCTCTATTATAGCCGTTGAGATTCATTAGAATGAATGGGCCCATATGGTAAGGGTTAGGGATAGGGTTAGAGTTCAGGGCACACTTATGTTTGGGTGAATATAGGGGTTGGGTTTAGGGTTGGATAAGATGTATTTTTAATATCACACTGAATGGTACACTCTTGATGGGGAAGAATTTTGGATGTTTTTCCATTTTCCATTATAGCCTATGAGATTCATTAGAATGAATGGGCCCATATGGTAAAGGTTATGGTTAGGGTTAGAGTTCAGGACACACATATGTTCGGTTTAAAATTGGGGTCTGATTTAGGGTTGGGTAAGATGTATTTTTAATATCACACTGAATGGTACACTATTGATGGAGAAAAATTTTGGATGTTTTTCCATTCTCCATTATAGCCTTTGAGATTCATCAGAATGAATGGGCCCATATGGTAAGGGTTAGGGTTAGAGCTCAGGGCACACTTATGTTTGGGTGAATATTGGGGTTGGGTTTCGAGTTGGATAAGATGTATTTTTAATATAACACTGAATGGGACACTCTTGATGGGGAAAAATTTTGGATATTTTTCCATTCTCTATTATAGCCTATGAGATTCATTAGAATGAATGGGCCCATATGGTATGGGTTAGGGTTAGAGTTTAGGGCACATTTATGGTTGGGTGAATATTGGGGTTGGGTTTAGGGTTGGATAAGATGCATTTTTAATATCACACTGAATGGTACACTATTGATGGAGAAAAATTTTGGATGTTTTTCCATTCTCCATTATAGCCTATGAGATTCATTAGAATGAATGGGCCCATATGGTAAGGGTTAGGGATAGGGTTAGAGTTCAGGGCACACTTATGTTTGGGTGAATATTTGGGTTGGGTTTAGGGTTGGATAAGATGCATTTTTAATATCACACTGAATGGTACACTCTTGATGGGGAAGAATTTTGGATGTTTTTCCATTCTCCATTATAACCTATGAGATTCATTAGAATGAATGGGCCCATATGGTAAGGGTTAGGGTTAGGGTTAGAGTTCAGGATACACATATGTTCGGTTTAAAATTGGGGTCTGATTTTGGGTTGGGTAAGATGTATTTTTAATATCACACTGAATGGTACACTATTGATGGAGAAAAATTTTGGATGTTTTTCCATTCTCCATTATAGCCTATGAGATTCATTAGAATGAATGGGCCCATATGGTAAGGGTTAGGGTTAGGGTTAGAGTTTAGGGCACACTTATGTTAGGGTGAATATTGGGGTTGGGTTTAGGGTTGAATAAGATTTATTTTTAATATCACACTGAATGGTACACTCTTGATGGGGAAGAATTTTGGATGTTTTTCTATTCTTTATTATAGCATATGAGATTCAATAGAATGAATGGGCCCATATGGTAAGGGTTAGGGTTAGGGTTAGAGTTCAGGGCACACTTATGTTTGGGTGAATATTGGGGTTGGGTTTAGGGTTGGATAAGATGTATTTTTAATATCACACTAAATGGTACACTATTGATGGAGAAAAATTTTGGATGTTTTTCCATTCTCCATTATAGCCTATGAGATTCATTAGAATGAATGGGCCCATATGGTAAGGGTTAGGGTTAGGGTTAGAGTTCAGGACACAGATATGTTCGGTTTAAAATTGGGGTCTGATTTAGGGTTGGGTAAGATGTATTTTTAATATCACACTGAATGGTACACTATTGATGGAGAAAAATTTTGGATGTTTTTTCATTCTCCATTATAGCCTATGAGATTCATTAGAATGAATGGGCCCATATGGTAAGGGTTAGGGTTAGGGTTAGAGTTCGGGGCACACTTATGTTTGGGTGAATATTGGGGTTGGGTTTAGGGTTGGATAAGATGTATTTTTAATATCACACCTAATGGTACACTATTGATGGAGAAAAAATTTGGATGTTTTTCCATTCTTTATTATAGCCTATGAGATTCATAAGAATGAATGGGCCCATATGGTAAGGGTTAGGGTTAGGGTTAGAGTTTAGGGCACACTTATGGTTTGGTGAATATTGATGTTGGGTTTAGGTTTGGATAAGATGAATTTTTAATATCACACTGAATGGTACACTCTTGATGGGGATGAATTTTGGATGTTTTTCCATTCTCTATTATAGCCGTTGAGATTCATTAGAATGAATGGGCCCATATGGTAAGGGTTAGGGATAGGGTTAGAGTTCAGGGCACACTTATGTTTGGGTGAATATAGGGGTTGGGTTTAGGGTTGGATAAGATGTATTTTTAATATCACACTGAATGGTACACTCTTGATGGGGAAGAATTTTGGATGTTTTTCCATTTTCCATTATAGCCTATGAGATTCATTAGAATGAATGGGCCCATATGGTAAAGGTTATGGTTAGGGTTAGAGTTCAGGACACACATATGTTCGGTTTAAAATTGGGGTCTGATTTAGGGTTGGGTAAGATGTATTTTTAATATCACACTGAATGGTACACTATTGATGGAGAAAAATTTTGGATGTTTTTCCATTCTCCATTATAGCCTTTGAGATTCATCAGAATGAATGGGCCCATATGGTAAGGGTTAGGGTTAGAGCTCAGGGCACACTTATGTTTGGGTGAATATTGGGGTTGGGTTTCGAGTTGGATAAGATGTATTTTTAATATAACACTGAATGGGACACTCTTGATGGGGAAAAATTTTGGATATTTTTCCATTCTCTATTATAGCCTATGAGATTCATTAGAATGAATGGGCCCATATGGTATGGGTTAGGGTTAGAGTTTAGGGCACATTTATGGTTGGGTGAATATTGGGGTTGGGTTTAGGGTTGGATAAGATGCATTTTTAATATCACACTGAATGGTACACTATTGATGGAGAAAAATTTTGGATGTTTTTCCATTCTCCATTATAGCCTATGAGATTCATTAGAATGAATGGGCCCATATGGTAAGGGTTAGGGATAGGGTTAGAGTTCAGGGCACACTTATGTTTGGGTGAATATTTGGGTTGGGTTTAGGGTTGGATAAGATGCATTTTTAATATCACACTGAATGGTACACTCTTGATGGGGAAGAATTTTGGATGTTTTTCCATTCTCCATTATAACCTATGAGATTCATTAGAATGAATGGGCCCATATGGTAAGGGTTAGGGTTAGGGTTAGAGTTCAGGATACACATATGTTCGGTTTAAAATTGGGGTCTGATTTTGGGTTGGGTAAGATGTATTTTTAATATCACACTGAATGGTACACTATTGATGGAGAAAAATTTTGGATGTTTTTCCATTCTCCATTATAGCCTATGAGATTCATTAGAATGAATGGGCCCATATGGTAAGGGTTAGGGTTAGGGTTAGAGTTTAGGGCACACTTATGTTAGGGTGAATATTGGGGTTGGGTTTAGGGTTGAATAAGATTTATTTTTAATATCACACTGAATGGTACACTCTTGATGGGGAAGAATTTTGGATGTTTTTCTATTCTTTATTATAGCATATGAGATTCAATAGAATGAATGGGCCCATATGGTAAGGGTTAGGGTTAGGGTTAGAGTTCAGGGCACACTTATGTTTGGGTGAATATTGGGGTTGGGTTTAGGGTTGGATAAGATGTATTTTTAATATCACACTAAATGGTACACTATTGATGGAGAAAAATTTTGGATGTTTTTCCATTCTCCATTATAGCCTATGAGATTCATTAGAATGAATGGGCCCATATGGTAAGGGTTAGGGTTAGGGTTAGAGTTCAGGACACAGATATGTTCGGTTTAAAATTGGGGTCTGATTTAGGGTTGGGTAAGATGTATTTTTAATATCACACTGAATGGTACACTATTGATGGAGAAAAATTTTGGATGTTTTTTCATTCTCCATTATAGCCTATGAGATTCATTAGAATGAATGGGCCCATATGGTAAGGGTTAGGGTTAGGGTTAGAGTTCGGGGCACACTTATGTTTGGGTGAATATTGGGGTTGGGTTTAGGGTTGGATAAGATGTATTTTTAATATCACACCTAATGGTACACTATTGATGGAGAAAAAATTTGGATGTTTTTCCATTCTTTATTATAGCCTATGAGATTCATAAGAATGAATGGGCCCATATGGTAAGGGTTAGGGTTAGGGTTAGAGTTTAGGGCACACTTATGGTTTGGTGAATATTGATGTTGGGTTTAGGTTTGGATAAGATGAATTTTTAATATCACACTGAATGGTACACTCTTGATGGGGATGAATTTTGGATGTTTTTCCATTCTCTATTATAGCCGTTGAGATTCATTAGAATGAATGGGCCCATATGGTAAGGGTTAGGGATAGGGTTAGAGTTCAGGGCACACTTATGTTTGGGTGAATATAGGGGTTGGGTTTAGGGTTGGATAAGATGTATTTTTAATATCACACTGAATGGTACACTCTTGATGGGGAAGAATTTTGGATGTTTTTCCATTTTCCATTATAGCCTATGAGATTCATTAGAATGAATGGGCCCATATGGTAAAGGTTATGGTTAGGGTTAGAGTTCAGGACACACATATGTTCGGTTTAAAATTGGGGTCTGATTTAGGGTTGGGTAAGATGTATTTTTAATATCACACTGAATGGTACACTATTGATGGAGAAAAATTTTGGATGTTTTTCCATTCTCCATTATAGCCTTTGAGATTCATCAGAATGAATGGGCCCATATGGTAAGGGTTAGGGTTAGAGCTCAGGGCACACTTATGTTTGGGTGAATATTGGGGTTGGGTTTCGAGTTGGATAAGATGTATTTTTAATATAACACTGAATGGGACACTCTTGATGGGGAAAAATTTTGGATATTTTTCCATTCTCTATTATAGCCTATGAGATTCATTAGAATGAATGGGCCCATATGGTATGGGTTAGGGTTAGAGTTTAGGGCACATTTATGGTTGGGTGAATATTGGGGTTGGGTTTAGGGTTGGATAAGATGCATTTTTAATATCACACTGAATGGTACACTATTGATGGAGAAAAATTTTGGATGTTTTTCCATTCTCCATTATAGCCTATGAGATTCATTAGAATGAATGGGCCCATATGGTAAGGGTTAGGGATAGGGTTAGAGTTCAGGGCACACTTATGTTTGGGTGAATATTTGGGTTGGGTTTAGGGTTGGATAAGATGCATTTTTAATATCACACTGAATGGTACACTCTTGATGGGGAAGAATTTTGGATGTTTTTCCATTCTCCATTATAACCTATGAGATTCATTAGAATGAATGGGCCCATATGGTAAGGGTTAGGGTTAGGGTTAGAGTTCAGGATACACATATGTTCGGTTTAAAATTGGGGTCTGATTTTGGGTTGGGTAAGATGTATTTTTAATATCACACTGAATGGTACACTATTGATGGAGAAAAATTTTGGATGTTTTTCCATTCTCCATTATAGCCTATGAGATTCATTAGAATGAATGGGCCCATATGGTAAGGGTTAGGGTTAGGGTTAGAGTTTAGGGCACACTTATGTTAGGGTGAATATTGGGGTTGGGTTTAGGGTTGAATAAGATTTATTTTTAATATCACACTGAATGGTACACTCTTGATGGGGAAGAATTTTGGATGTTTTTCTATTCTTTATTATAGCATATGAGATTCAATAGAATGAATGGGCCCATATGGTAAGGGTTAGGGTTAGGGTTAGAGTTCAGGGCACACTTATGTTTGGGTGAATATTGGGGTTGGGTTTAGGGTTGGATAAGATGTATTTTTAATATCACACTAAATGGTACACTATTGATGGAGAAAAATTTTGGATGTTTTTCCATTCTCCATTATAGCCTATGAGATTCATTAGAATGAATGGGCCCATATGGTAAGGGTTAGGGTTAGGGTTAGAGTTCAGGACACAGATATGTTCGGTTTAAAATTGGGGTCTGATTTAGGGTTGGGTAAGATGTATTTTTAATATCACACTGAATGGTACACTATTGATGGAGAAAAATTTTGGATGTTTTTTCATTCTCCATTATAGCCTATGAGATTCATTAGAATGAATGGGCCCATATGGTAAGGGTTAGGGTTAGGGTTAGAGTTCGGGGCACACTTATGTTTGGGTGAATATTGGGGTTGGGTTTAGGGTTGGATAAGATGTATTTTTAATATCACACCTAATGGTACACTATTGATGGAGAAAAAATTTGGATGTTTTTCCATTCTTTATTATAGCCTATGAGATTCATAAGAATGAATGGGCCCATATGGTAAGGGTTAGGGTTAGGGTTAGAGTTTAGGGCACACTTATGGTTTGGTGAATATTGATGTTGGGTTTAGGTTTGGATAAGATGAATTTTTAATATCACACTGAATGGTACACTCTTGATGGGGATGAATTTTGGATGTTTTTCCATTCTCTATTATAGCCGTTGAGATTCATTAGAATGAATGGGCCCATATGGTAAGGGTTAGGGATAGGGTTAGAGTTCAGGGCACACTTATGTTTGGGTGAATATAGGGGTTGGGTTTAGGGTTGGATAAGATGTATTTTTAATATCACACTGAATGGTACACTCTTGATGGGGAAGAATTTTGGATGTTTTTCCATTTTCCATTATAGCCTATGAGATTCATTAGAATGAATGGGCCCATATGGTAAAGGTTATGGTTAGGGTTAGAGTTCAGGACACACATATGTTCGGTTTAAAATTGGGGTCTGATTTAGGGTTGGGTAAGATGTATTTTTAATATCACACTGAATGGTACACTATTGATGGAGAAAAATTTTGGATGTTTTTCCATTCTCCATTATAGCCTTTGAGATTCATCAGAATGAATGGGCCCATATGGTAAGGGTTAGGGTTAGAGCTCAGGGCACACTTATGTTTGGGTGAATATTGGGGTTGGGTTTCGAGTTGGATAAGATGTATTTTTAATATAACACTGAATGGGACACTCTTGATGGGGAAAAATTTTGGATATTTTTCCATTCTCTATTATAGCCTATGAGATTCATTAGAATGAATGGGCCCATATGGTATGGGTTAGGGTTAGAGTTTAGGGCACATTTATGGTTGGGTGAATATTGGGGTTGGGTTTAGGGTTGGATAAGATGCATTTTTAATATCACACTGAATGGTACACTATTGATGGAGAAAAATTTTGGATGTTTTTCCATTCTCCATTATAGCCTATGAGATTCATTAGAATGAATGGGCCCATATGGTAAGGGTTAGGGATGGGGTTAGAGTTCAGGGCACACTTATGTTTGGGTGAATATTTGGGTTGAGTTTAGGGTTGGATAAGATGCATTTTTAATATCACACTGAATGGTACACTCTTGATGGGGAAGAATTTTGGATGTTTTTCCATTCTCTATTATAGCCTATGAGATTCATTAGAATGAATGGGCCCATATGGTATGGGTTAGGGTTAGAGTTTAGGGCACATTTATGTTTGGGTGAATATTGGGGTTGGGTTTCGAGTTGGATAAGATGTATTTTTAATATCACACTGAATGGTACACTCTTGATGGGGAAAAATTTTGGATATTTTTCCATTCTCTATTATAGCCTATGAGATTCATTAGAATGAATGGGCCCATATGGTATGGGTTAGGGTTAGAGTTTAGGGCACATTTATGGTTGGGTGAATATTGGGGTTGGGTTTAGGGTTGGATAAGATGCATTTTTAATATCACACTGAATGGTACACTATTGATGGAGAAAATTTTTGGATGTTTTTCCATTCTCCATTACAGCCTATGAGATTCATTAGAATGAATGGGCCCATATGGTAAGGGTTAGGGATGGGGTTAGAGTTCAGGGCACACTTATGTTTGGGTGAATATTTGGGTTGAGTTTAGGGTTGGATAAGATGCATTTTTAATATCACACTGAATGGTACACTCTTGATGGGGAAGAATTTTGGATGTTTTTCCATTCTCCATTATAGCCTATGAGATTCATTAGAATGAATGGGCCCATATGGTAAGGGTTAGGGTTAGGGTTAGAGTTCAGGACACACATATGTTCGGTTTAAAATTGGGGTCTGATTTAGGGTTGGGTAAGATGTATTTTTAATATCACACTGAATGGTACACTATTGATGGAGAAAAATTTTGGATGTTTTTCCATTCTCCATTATAGCCTATGAGATTCATTAGAATGAATGGGCCCATATGGTAAGGGTTAGGGTTAGGGTTAGAGTTTAGGGCACACTTATGTTTGGGTGAATATTGGGGTTGGGTTTAGGGTTGGATAAGAATTATTTTTAATATCACACTGAATGGTACACTCTTGATGGGGAAGAATTTTGGATGTTTTTCCATTCTTTATTATAGCATATGAGATTCAATAGAATGAATGGGCCCATATGGTAAGGGTTAGGGATAGGGTTAGAGTTCAGGGCACACTTATGTTTGGGTGAATATTGGGGTTGGGTTTAGGGTTGGATAAGATGTATTTTTAATATCACACTGAATGGTACACTTTTGATGGGGAACAATTTTGGATGTTTTTCCATTCTCCGTTATAGCCTATGAGATTCATTAGAATGAATGGGCCCATATGGTAAGGGTTAGGGTTAGGGTTAGAGTTCAGGACACAGTTATGTTCGGTTTAAAATTGGGGTCTGATTTAGGGTTGGATAAGATGTATTTTTAATATCACACTGAATGGTACACTATTGATGGAGAAAAATTTTGGATGTTTTTTCATTCTCCATTATAGCCTATGAGATTCATTAGAATGAATGGGCCCATATGGTAAGGGTTAGGGTTAGGGTTAGAGTTCAGGGCACACTTATGTTTGGGTGAATATTGGGGTTGGGTTTAGGGTTGGATAAGATGTATTTTTAATATCACACTGAATGGTACACTCTTGATGGGGAAGAATTTTGGATGTTTTTCCATTTTCCATTATAGCCTATGAGATTCATTAGAATGAATGGGCCCATATGGTAAGGGTTATGGTTAGGGTTAGAGTTCAGGACACACATATGTTCGGTTTAAAATTGGGGTCTGATTTAGTGTTGGGTAAGATGTATTTTTAATATCACACTGAATGGTACACTATTGATGGAGAAAAATTTTGGATGTTTTTCCATTCTCCATTATAGCCTATGAGATTCATCAGAATGAATGGGCCCATATGGTAAGGGTTAGGGTTAGAGCTCAGGGCACACTTATGTTTGGGTGAATATTGGGGTTGGGTTTAGGGTTGGATAAGATGTATTTTTAATATAACACTGAATGGGACACTCTTGATGGGGAAAATTTTTGGATATTTTTCCATTCTCTATTATAGCCTATGAGATTCATTAGAATGAATGGGCCCATATGGTATGGGTTAGGGTTAGAGTTTAGGGCACATTTATGGTTGGGTGAATATTGGGGTTGGGTTTAGGGTTGGATAAGATGCATTTTTAATATCACACTGAATGGTACACTATTGATGGAGAAAAATTTTGGATGTTTTTCCATTCTCCATTATAGCCTATGAGATTCATTAGAATGAATGGGCCCATATGGTAAGGGTTAGGGATAGGGTTAGAGTTCAGGGCACACTTATGTTTGGGTGAATATTTGGGTTGGGTTTAGGGTTGGATAAGATGCATTTTTAATATCACACTGAATGGTACACTCTTGATGGGGAAGAATTTTTGATGTTTTTCCATTCTCCATTATAGCCTATGAGATTCATTAGAATGAATGGGCCCATATGGTAAGGGTTAGGGTTAGGGTTAGAGTTCAGGACACACATATGTTCGGTTTAAAATTGGGGTCTGAATTAGGGTTGGGTAAGATGGATTTTTTAATATCACACTGAATGGTACACTATTGATGGAGAAAAATTTTGGATGTTTTTCCATTCTCCATTATAGCCTATGAGATTCATTAGAATGAATGGGCCCATATGGTAAGGGTTAGGGTTAGAGTTCAGGGCACACTTATGTTTGGGTGAATATTGGGGTTGGGTTTAGGGTTGGATAAGATGTATTTTTAATATCACACTGAATGGTACACTCTTGATGGGGAAGAATTTTGGATGTTTTTCCATTCTCCATTATAGCCTATGAGATTCATTAGAATGAATGGGCCCATATGGTAAGGGTTAGGGTTAGGGTTAGAGTTCAAGACACACATATGTTCGGTTTAAAATTGGGGTCTGATTTAGGGTTGGGTAAGATGTATTTTTAATATCACACTGAATGGTACACTATTGATGGAGAAAATTTTTTGATGTTTTTCCATTCTCCATTATAGCCTATGAGATTCATTAGAATGAATGGGCCCATATGGTAAGGGTTAGGGTTAGGGTTAGAGTTTAGGGCACACTTATGTTTGGGTGAATATTGGGGTTGGGTTTAGGGTTGGATAAGATTTATTTTTAATATCACACTGAATGGTACACTCTTGATGGGGAAGAATTTTGGATGTTTTTCCATTCTTTATTATAGCATATGAGATTCAATAGAATGAATGGGCCCATATGGTAAGGGTTAGGGATAGGGTTAGAGTTCAGGGCACACTTATGTTTGGGTGAATATTGGGGTTGGGTTTAGGGTTGGATAAGATGTATTTTTAATATCACACTGAATGGTACACTTTTGATGGGGAACAATTTTGGATGTTTTTCCATTCTCCATTATAGCCTATGAGATTCATTAGAATGAATGGGCCCATATGGTAAGGGTTAGGGTTAGGGTTAGAGTTCAGGACACAGATATGTTCGGTTTAAAATTGGGGTCTGATTTAGGGTTGGATAAGATGTATTTTTAATATCACACTGAATGGTACACTATTGATGGAGAAAAATTTTGGATGTTTTTTCATTCTCCATTATAGCCTATGAGATTCATTAGAATGAATGGGCCCATATGGTAAGGGTTAGGGTTAGGGTTAGAGTTCAGGGCACACTTATGTTTGGGTGAATATTGGGGTTGGGTTTAGGGTTGGATAAGATGTATTTTTAATATCACACTGAATGGTACACTCTTGATGGGGAAGAATTTTGGATGTTTTTCCATTTTCCATTATAGCCTATGAGATTCATTAGAATGAATGGGCCCATATGGTAAGGGTTATGGTTAGGGTTAGAGTTCAGGACACACATATGTTCGGTTTAAAATTGGGGTCTGATTTAGGGTTGGGTAAGATGTATTTTTAATATCACACTGAATGGTACACTATTGATGGAGAAAAATTTTGGATGTTTTTCCATTCTCCATTATAGCCTATGAGATTCATCAGAATGAATGGGCCCATATGGTAAGGGTTAGGGTTAGAGCTCAGGGCACACTTATGTTTGGGTGAATATTGGGGTTGGGTTTAGGGTTGGATAAGATGTATTTTTAATATAACACTGAATGGGACACTCTTGATGGGGAAAATTTTTGGATATTTTTCCATTCTCTATTATAGCCTATGAGATTCATTAGAATGAATGGGCCCATATGGTATGGGTTAGGGTTAGAGTTTAGGGCACATTTATGGTTGGGTGAATATTGGGGTTGGGTTTAGGGTTGGATAAGATGCATTTTTAATATCACACTGAATGGTACACTATTGATGGAGAAAAATTTTGGATGTTTTTCCATTCTCCATTATAGCCTATGAGATTCATTAGAATGAATGGGCCCATATGGTAAGGGTTAGGGATAGGGTTAGAGTTCAGGGCACACTTATGTTTGGGTGAATATTTGGGTTGGGTTTAGGGTTGGATAAGATGCATTTTTAATATCACACTGAATGGTACACTCTTGATGGGGAAGAATTTTTGATGTTTTTCCATTCTCCATTATAGCCTATGAGATTCATTAGAATGAATGGGCCCATATGGTAAGGGTTAGGGTTAGGGTTAGAGTTTAGGGCACACTTATGTTAGGGTGAATATTGGGGTTGGGTTTAGGGTTCGATAAGATTTATTTTTAATATCACACTGAATGGTACACTCTTGATGGGGAAGAATTTTGGATGTTTTTCTATTCTTTATTATAGCATATGAGATTCAATAGAATGAATGGGCCCATATGGTAAGGGTTAGGGTTAGGGTTAGAGTTCAGGGCACACTTATGTTTGGGTGAATATTGGGGTTGGGTTTAGGGTTGGATAAGATGTATTTTTAATATCACACTGAATGGTACACTTTTGATGGGGAACAATTTTGGATGTTTTTCCATTCTCCATTATAGCCTATGAGATTCATTAGAATGAATGGGCCCATATGGTAAGGGTTAGGGTTAGGGTTAGAGTTCAGGACACAGATATGTTCGGTTTAAAATTGGGGTCTGATTTAGGGTTGGATAAGATGTATTTTTAATATCACACTGAATGGTACACTATTGATGGAGAAAAATTTTGGATGTTTTTTCATTCTCCATTATAGCCTATGAGATTCATTAGAATGAATGGGCCCATATGGTAAGGGTTAGGGTTAGAGTTCAGGGCACACTTATGTTTGGGTGAATATTGGGGTTGGGTTTAGGGTTGGATAAGATGTATTTTTAATATCACACTGAATGGTACACTCTTGATGGGGAAAAATTTTGGATGTTTTTCCATTCTCCATTATAGCCTATGAGATTCATTAGAATGAATGGGCCCATATGGTAAGGGTTAGGGTTAGGGTTAGAGTTCAGGACACACTTATGTTTGGGTGAATATTGGGGTTGGGTTTAGGGTTGGATAAGATGTATTTTTAATATCACACTGAATGGTACACTATTGATGGAGAAAAAATTTGGATGTTTTTCCATTCTTTATTATAGCCTATGAGATTCATAAGAATGAATGGGCCCATATGGAAAGGGGTAGGGTTAGGGTTAGAGTTTAGGGCACACTTATGGTTGGGTGAATATTGATGGTGGGTTTAGGTTTGGATAAATGAATTTTTAATATCACACTGAATGGTACACTCTTGATGGGGATGAATTTTGGATGTTTCTACATTCTCCATTATAGCCTATGAGATTCATTAGAATGAATGGGCCCATATGGTAAGGGTTAGGGTTAGGGTTAGAGTTCAGGACACACATATGTTCGGTTTAAAATTGGGGTCTGATTTAGGGTTGCGTAAGATGTATTTTTAATATCACACTGAATGGTACACTATTGATGGAGAAAAATTTTCGATGTTTTTCCATTCTCCATTATACCCTCTGAGATTCATTAGAATGAATGGGCCCATATGGTAAGAGTTAGGGTTAGGGTTAGAATTCAGGGAAAACTTATGTTTGGGTGAATATTGGGGTTGGGTTTTGGGTTGGATAAGATGTATTTTTAATATCACACTAAATGGTACACTATTGATGGAGAAAAATTTTGGATGTTTTTCCATTCTCCATTATAGCCTATGAGATTCATTAGAATGAATGGGCCCATATGGTAAGGGTTAGGGTTAGGGTTAGAGTTCAGGACACAGATATGTTCGGTTTAAAATTGGGGTCTGATTTAGGGTTGGGTAAGATGTATTTTTAATATCACACTGAATGGTACACTATTGATGGAGAAAAATTTTGGATGTTTTTTCATTCTCCATTATAGCCTATGAGATTCATTAGAATGAATGGGCCCATATGGTAAGGGTTAGGGTTAGGGTTAGAGTTCGGGGCACACTTATGTTTGGGTGAATATTGGGGTTGGGTTTAGGGTTGGATAAGATGTATTTTTAATATCACACTGAATGGTACACTATTGATGGAGAAAAAATTTGGATGTTTTTCCATTCTTTATTATAGCCTATGAGATTCATAAGAATGAATGGGCCCATATGGTAAGGGTTAGGGTTAGGGTTAGAGTTTAGGGCACACTTATGGTTTGGTGAATATTGATGTTGGGTTTAGGTTTGGATAAGATGAATTTTTAATATCACACTGAATGGTACACTCTTGATGGGGATGAATTTTGGATGTTTTTCCATTCTCCATTATAGCCTATGAGATTCATTAGAATGAAATGGCCCATATGGTAAGGGTTAGGGTTAGGGTTAGAGTTCAGGACACACATATGTTCGGTTTAAAATTGGGGTCTGATTTAGGGTTGGGTAAGATGTATTTTTAATGTCACACTGAATGGTACACTATTGATGGAGAAAAATTTTCGATGTTTTTCCATTCTCCATTATAGCCTATGAGATTCATTAGAATGAATGGGCCCATATGGTAAGGGTTAGGGTTAGGGTTAGAGTTCAGGGCACACTTATGTTTGGGTGAATATTGGGGTTGGGCTTAGGGTTGGATAAGATGTATTTTTAATATCACACTGAATGGTACACTGTTGATGGAGAAAAATTTTGGATGTTTTTCCATTCTCCATTATAGCCTATGAGATTCATTAGAAGGAATGGGCCCATATGGTAAGGGTTAGGGATAGGGTTAGAGTTCAGGGCACACTTATGTTTGGGTGAATATTGGGGTTGGGTTTAGGGTTGGATAAGATGTATTTTTAATATCACACCGAATGGTACACTCTTGATGGGGAAGAATTTTGGATGCTTTTCCTTTCTCCATTATAGCCTATGAGATTCATTAGAAGGAATGGGCCCATATGGTAAGGGTTAGGGTTAGGGTTAGAGTTCAGGACACACATATGTTCGGTTTAAAATTGGGGTCTGATTTAGGGTTGGGTAAGATGTATTTTTAATATCACACTGAATGGTACACTATTGATGGAGAAAAATTTTGGATGTTTTCCCATTCTCCATTATAGCCTATGAGATTCATTAGAATGAATGGGCCCATATGGTAAGGGTTAGGGTTTGGGTTAGAGTTCAGGTCACACAAATGTTCGGTTTAAAATTGGGGTCTGATTTGGGGTTGGGTAAGATGTACTTTAATATCACACTGAATGGTACACTATTGATGGGGAAAAATTTTGGATGTTTTTCCATTCTCCATTATAGCCTATGAGATTCATCAGAATGAATGGGCCCATATGGTAAGGGTTAGGGTTAGAGTTCAGGGCACACTTATGTTTGGGTGAATATTGGGGTTTGGTTTAGGGTTGGATAAGATGTATTTTTAATATCACACTGAATGGTACACTATTGATGGAGAAAAATTTTGGATGTTTTTCCATTCTCCATTATATCCTATGAGATTCATTAGAATGAATGGGCCCATATGGTAAGGGTTAGGGTTAGGGTTAGAGTTCAGGGCACACTTATGTTTGGGTGAATATTGGGGTTGGGTTTAGGGTTGGATAAGATGTATTTTTAATATCACACTGAATGGTACACTCTTGATGGGGAAAAATTTTGGATGTTTTTCCATTCTCCATTATAGCCTATGAGATTCATTAGAATGAATGGGCCCATATGGTAAGGGTTAGGGTTAGGGTTAGAGTTCAGGGCACACTTATGTTTGGGTGAATATTGGGGTTGGGCTTAGGGTTGGATAAGATGTATTTTTAATATCACACTGAATGGCACACTATTGATGGAGAAAAATTTTGGATGTTTTTCCATTCTCTATTATAGCCGTTGAGATTCATTAGAATGAATGGGCCCATATGGTAAGGGTTAGGGATAGGGTTAGAGTTCAGGGCACACTTATGTTTGGGTGAATATTGGGGTTGGGTTTAGGGTTGGATAAGATGTATTTTTAATATCACACCGAATGGTACACTCTTGATGGGGAAGAATTTTGGATGCTTTTCCTTTCTCCATTATAGCCTATGAGATTCATTAGAAGGAATGGGCCCATATGGTAAAGGTTATGGTTAGGGTTAGAGTTCAGGACACACATATGTTCGGTTTAAAATTGGGGTCTGATTTAGGGTTGGGTAAGATGTATTTTTAATATCACACTGAATGGTACACTATTGATGGAGAAAAATTTTGGATGTTTTTCCATTCTCCATTATAGCCTATGAGATTCATCAGAATGAATGGGCCCATATGGTAAGGGTTAGGGTTAGAGCTCAGGGCACACTTATGTTTGGGTGAATATTGGGGTTGGGTTTCGAGTTGGATAAGATGTATTTTTAATATAACACTGAATGGGACACTCTTGATGGGGAAAAATTTTGGATATTTTTCCATTCTCTATTATAGCCTATGAGATTCATTAGAATGAATGGGCCCATATGGTATGGGTTAGGGTTAGAGTTTAGGGCACATTTATGGTTGGGTGAATATTGGGGTTGGGTTTAGGGTTGGATAAGATGCATTTTTAATATCACACTGAATGGTACACTATTGATGGAGAAAAATTTTGGATGTTTTTCCATTCTCCATTATAGCCTATGAGATTCATTAGAATGAATGGGCCCATATGGTAAGGGTTAGGGTTAGGGTTAGAGTTTAGGGCACACTTATGTTTGGGTGAATATTGGGGTTGGGTTTAGGGTTGGATAAGATTTATTTTTAATATCACACTGAATGGTACACTCTTGATGGGGAAGAATTTTGGATGTTTTTCCATTCTTTATTATAGCATATGAGATTCAATAGAATGAATGGGCCCATATGGTAAGGGTTAGGGATAGGGTTAGAGTTCAGGGCACACTTATGTTTGGGTGAATATTGGGGTTGGGTTTAGGGTTGGATAAGATGTATTTTTAATATCACACTGAATGGTACACTTTTGATGGGGAACAATTTTGGATGTTTTTCCATTCTCCATTATAGCCTATGAGATTCATTAGAATGAATGGGCCCATATGGTAAGGGTTAGGGTTAGGGTTAGAGTTCAGGACACAGATATGTTCGGTTTAAAATTGGGGTCTGATTTAGGGTTGGATAAGATGTATTTTTAATATCACACTGAATGGTACACTATTGATGGAGAAAAATTTTGGATGTTTTTTCATTCTCCATTATAGCCTATGAGATTCATTAGAATGAATGGGCCCGTATGGTAAGGGTTAGGGTTAGGGTTAGAGTTCAGGGCACACTTATGTTTGGGTGAATATTGGGGTTGGGTTTAGGGTTGGATAAGATGTATTTTTAATATCACACTGAATGGTACACTCTTGATGGGGAAGAATTTTGGATGTTTTTCCATTTTCCATTATAGCCTATGAGATTCATTAGAATGAATGGGCCCATATGGTAAGGGTTATGGTTAGGGTTAGAGTTCAGGACACACATATGTTCGGTTTAAAATTGGGGTCTGATTTAGGGTTGGGTAAGATGTATTTTTAATATCACACTGAATGGTACACTATTGATGGAGAAAAATTTTGGATGTTTTTCCATTCTCCATTATAGCCTATGAGATTCATCAGAATGAATGGGCCCATATGGTAAGGGTTAGGGTTAGAGCTCAGGGCACACTTATGTTTGGGTGAATATTGGGGTTGGGTTTAGGGTTGGATAAGATGTATTTTTAATATAACACTGAATGGTACAGTCTTGATGGGGAAAATTTTTGGATATTTTTCCATTCTCTATTATAGCCTATGAGATTCATTAGAATGAATGGGGCCCATATGGTATGGGTTAGGGTTAGAGTTTAGGGCACATTTATGGTTGGGTGAATATTGGGGTTGGGTTTAGGGTTGGATAAGATGCATTTTTAATATCACACTGAATGGTACACTATTGATGGAGAAAAATTTTGGATGTTTTTCCATTCTCCATTATAGCCTATGAGATTCATTAGAATGAATGGGCCCATATGGTAAGGGTTAGGGATAGGGTTAGAGTTCAGGGCACACTTATGTTTGGGTGAATATTTGGGTTGGGTTTAGGGTTGGATAAGATGCACTTTTAATATCACAATGAATGGTACACTCTTGATGGGGAAGAATTTTTGATGTTTTTCCATTCTCCATTATAGCCTATGAGATTCATTAGAATGAATGGGCCCATATGGTAAGGGTTAGGGTTAGGGTTAGAGTTCAGGACACACATATGTTCAGTTTAAAATTGGGGTCTGAATTAGGGTTGGGTAAGATGGATTTTTTAATATCACACTGAATGGTACACTATTGATGGAGAAAAATTTTGGATGTTTTTCCATTCTCCATTATAGCCTATGAGATTCATTAGAATGAATGGGCCCATATGGTAAGGGTTAGGGTTAGGGTTAGAGTTCAGGGCACACTTATGTTTGGGTGAATATTGGGGTTGGGTTTAGGGTTGGATAAGATGTATTTTTAATATCACACTGAATGGTACACTCTTGATGGGGAAGAATTTTGGATGTTTTTCCATTCTCCATTATAGCCTATGAGATTCATTAGAATGAATGGGCCCATATGGTAAGGGTTAGGGTTAGGGTTAGAGTTCAAGACACACATATGTTCGGTTTAAAATTGGGGTCTGATTTAGGGTTGGGTAAGATGTATTTTTAATATCACACTGAATGGTACACTATTGATGGAGAAAATTTTTTGATGTTTTTCCATTCTCCATTATAGCCTATGAGATTCATTAGAATGAATGGGCCCATATGGTAAGGGTTAGGGTTAGGGTTAGAGTTTAGGGCACACTTATGTTTGAGTGAATATTGGGGTTGGGTTTAGGGTGGGATAAAATGTATTTTTAATATCACACTGAATGGTACACTCTTGATGGGGAAGAATTTTGGATGTTTTTCCATTCTCCATTATAGCCTATGAGATTCATTAGAATGAATGGGCCCATAGGGTAAGGTTTAGGGTTAGGGTTAGAGTTCAGGACACACATATGTTCGGTTTAAAATTGGGGTCTGATTTAGGGTTGGGTAAGATGTATTTTTAATATCACACTGAATGGTACACTATTGATGGAGAAAAATTTTCGATGTTTTTCCATTCTCCATTATAGCCTATGAGATTCATTAGAATGAATGGGCCCATATGGTAAGAGTTAGGGTTAGGGTTAGAGTTCAGGGCACACTTATGTTTGGGTGAATATTGGGGTTGGGCTTAGGGTTGGATAAGATGTATTTTTAATATCACACTGAATGGTACACTCTTGATGGAGAAAAATTTTGGATGTTTTTCCATTCTCCATTATAGCCTATGAGATTCATTAGAATGAATGGGCCCATATGGTAAGGGTTAGGGTTAGGGTTAGAGTTCAGGGCACACTTATGTTTGGGTGAATATTGGGGTTGGGTTTAGGGTTGGATAAGATGTATTTTTAATATCACACTGAATGGCACACTATTGATGGAGAAAAATTTTGGATGTTTTTCCATTCTCCATTATAGCCGTTGAGATTCATTAGAATGAATGGGCCCATATGGTAAGGGTTAGGGATAGGGTTAGAGTTCAGGGCACACTTATGTTTGGGTGAATATAGGGGTTGGGTTTAGGGTTGGATAAGATGTATTTTTAATATCACACTGAATGGTACACTCTTGATGGGGAAGAATTTTGGATGTTTTTCCATTCTCCATTATCGCCTATGAGATTCATTAGAATGAATGGGCCCATATGGTAAGGGTTAGGGTTAGAGTTCAGGACACACATATGTTCGGTTTAAAATTGGGGTCTGATTTAGGGTTGGGTAAGATGTATTTTTAATATCACACTGAATGGTACACTATTGATGGAGAAAAATTTTGGATGTTTTTCCATTCTCCATTATAGCCTATGAGATTCATCAGAATGAATGGGGCCATATGGTAAGGGTTAGGGTTAGAGTTCAGGGCACACTTATGTTTGGGTGAATATTGGGGTTTGGTTTAGGGTTGGATAAGATGTATTTTTAATATCACACTGAATGGTACACTCTTGATGGGGAAAAATTTTGGATATTTTTCCATTCTCCATTATAGCCTATGAGATTCATTAGAATGAATGGGCCCATATGGTATGGTTTAGAGTTAGGGTTAGAGTTTAGGGCACATTTATGGTTGGGTGAATATTGGGGTTGGGTTTAGGGTTGGATAAGATCTATTTTTAATATCACACTGAATGGTACACTCTTGATGGGGAAGAATTTTTGATGTTTTTCCATTCTCCATTATAGCCTATGAGATTCATTAGAATGAATGGGCCCATATGGTAAGGGTTAGGGTTAGGGTTAGAGTTCAGGACACACATATGTTCGGTTTAAAATTGGGGTCTGAATTAGGGTTGGGTAAGATGGATTTTTTAATGTCACACTGAATGGTACACTATTGATGGAGAAAAATTTTGGATGTTTTTCCATTCTCCATTATAGCCTATGAGATTCATTAGAATGAATGGGCCCATATGGTAAGGGTTAGGGTTAGGGTTAGAGTTCAGGGCACACTTATGTTTGGGTGAATATTGGGGTTGGGTTTAGGGTTGGATAAGATGTATTTTTAATATCACACTGAATGGTACACTCTTGATGGGGAAGAATTTTGGATGTTTTTCCATTCTCCATTATAGCCTATGAGATTCATTAGAATGAATGGGCCCATATGGTAAGGGTTAGGGTTAGGGTTAGAGTTCAAGACACACATATGTTCGGTTTAAAATTGGGGTCTGATTTAGGGTTGGGTAAGATGTATTTTTAATATCACACTGAATGGTACACTATTGATGGAGAAAATTTTTTGATGTTTTTCCATTCTCCATTATAGCCTATGAGATTCATTAGAATGAATGGGCCCATATGGTAAGGGTTAGGGTTAGGGTTAGAGTTTAGGGCACACTTATGTTTGAGTGAATATTGGGGTTGGGTTTAGGGTGGGATAAGATGTATTTTTAATATCACACTGAATGGTACACTCTTGATGGGGAAAAATTTTGGATGTTTTTCCATTTTCCATTATAGCCTATGAGATTCATTAGAATGAATGGGCCCATATGGTAAGGGTTGGGTTAGGGTTAGAGTTCAGGGCACACTTATGTTTGGGTGAATATTGGGGTTGGGTTTAGGGTTGGATAAAATGTATTTTTAATATCACACTGAATGGTACACTCTTGATGGGAAAGAATTTTGGATGTTTTTCCATTCTCCATTATAGCCTATGAGATTCATTAGAATGAATGGGCCCATATAGTAAGGGTTAGGGTTAGGGTTAGAGTTCAGGACACACATTTGTTCCGTTTAAAATTGGGGTCTGATTTAGGGTTGGGTAAGATGTATTTTTAATATCACACTGAATGGTACACTCTTGATGGGGAAAAATTTTGGATGTTTTTCCATTCTCCATTATAGCCTATGAGATTCATTAGAATGAATGGGCCCATATGGTAAGGGTTAGGGTTAGGGTTAGAGTTCAGGGCACAGTTATGTTTGGGTGAATATTGGGGTTGGGTTTAGGGTTGGATAAGATGTATTTTTAATATCACACTGAATGGCACACTATTGATGGAGAAAAATTTTGGATGTTTTTCCATTCTCCATTATAGCCGTTGAGATTCATTAGAATGAATGGGCCCATATGGTAAGGGTTAGGGATAGGGTTAGAGTTCAGGGCACACTTATGTTTGGGTGAATATAGGGGTTGGGTTTAGGGTTGGATAAGATGTATTTTTAATATTACACTGAATGGTACACTCTTGATGGGGAAGAATTTTGGATGTTTTTCCATTCTCCATTATAGCCTATGAGATTCATTAGAATGAATGGGCCCATATGGTAAGGGTTAGGGTTAGGGTTAGAGTTCAGGACACACATATGTTCGGTTTAAAATTGGGGTCTGATTTAGGGTTGGGTAAGATGTATTTTTAATATCACACTGAATGGTACACTATTGATGGAGAAAAATTTTGGATGTTTTTCCATTCTCCATTATAGCCTATGAGATTCATCAGAATGAATGGGCCCATATGGTAAGGGTTAGGGTTAGAGTTCAGGGCACACTTATGTTTGGGTGAATATTGGGGTTTGGTTTAGGGTTGGATAAGATGTATTTTTAATATCACACTGAATGGTACACTCTTGATGGGGAAAAATTTTGGATATTTTTCCATTCTCCATTATAGCCTATGAGATTCATTAGAATGAATGGGCCCATATGGTATGGTTTAGAGTTAGGGTTAGAGTTTAGGGCACATTTATGGTTGGGTGAATATTGGGGTTGGGTTTAGGGTTGGATAAGATCTATTTTTAATATCACACTGAATGGTACACTCTTGATGGGGAAAATTTTTTGATGTTTTTCCATTCTCCATTATAGCCTATGAGATTCATTAGAATGAATGGGCCCATATGGTAAGGGTTAGGGTTAGGGTTAGAGTTCAGGACACACATATGTTCGGTTTAAAATTGGGGTCTGAATTAGGGTTGGGTAAGATGGATTTTTTAATATCACACTGAATGGTACACTATTGATGGAGAAAAATTTTGGATGTTTTTCCATTCTGCATTATAGCCTATGAGATTCATTAGAATGAATGGGCCCATATGGTAAGGGTTAGGGTTAGAGTTCAGGGCACACTTATGTTTGGGTGAATATTGGGGTTGGGTTTAGGGTTGGATAAGATGTATTTTTAATATCACACTGAATGGTACACTCTTGATGGGGAAGAATTTTGGATGTTTTTCCATTCTCCATTATAGCCTATGAGATTCATTAGAATGAATGGGCCCATATGGTAAGGGTTAGGGTTAGGGTTAGAGTTCAAGACACACATATATTCGGTTTAAAATTGGGGTCTGATTTAGGGTTGGGTAAGATGTATTTTTAATATCACACTGAATGGTACACTATTGATGGAGAAAATTTTTTGATGTTTTTCCATTCTCCATTATAGCCTATGAGATTCATTAGAATGAATGGGCCCATATGGTAAGGGTTAGGGTTAGGGTTAGAGTTTAGGGCACACTTATGTTTGAGTGAATATTGGGGTTGGGTTTAGGGTGGGATAAAATGTATTTTTAATATCACACTGAATGGTACACTCTTGATGGGAAAAATTTTGGATGTTTTTCCATTCTCCATTATAGCCTATGAGATTCATTAGAATGAATGGGCCCATAGGGTAAGGTTTAGGGTTAGGGTTAGAGTTCAGGACACACTTATGTTTGGGTGAATATTGGGGTTGGGTTTAGGGTTGGATAAGATGTATTTTTAATATCACACTGAATGGTACACTCTTGATGGGGAAAAATTTTGGATGTTTTTCCATTTTCCATTATAGCCTATGAGATTCATTAGAATGAATGGGCCCATATGGTAAGGGTTGGGTTAGGGTTAGAGTTCAGGGCACACTTATGTTTGGGTGAATATTGGGGTTGGGTTTAGGGTTGGATAAAATGTATTTTTAATATCACACTGAATGGTACACTCTTGATGGGGAAAAATTTTGGATGTTTTTCCATTCTCCATTATAGCCTATGAGATTCATTAGAATGAATGGGCCCATATAGTAAGGGTTAGGGTTAGGGTTAGAGTTCAGGACACACATTTGTTCCGTTTAAAATTGGGGTCTGATTTAGGGTTGGGTAAGATGTATTTTTAATATCACACTGAATGGTACAGTCTTGATGGGGAAAAATTTTGGATGTTTTTCCATTCTCCATTATCGCCTATGAGATTCATTAGAATGAATGGACCCAATGGTAAGGGTTAGGTTTAGGGTTAGAGTTCAGGGCACACTTATGTTTGGGTGAATATTGGGTTTGGGTTTAGGGTTGGATAAGATGTATTTTTAATATCACACTGAATGGTACACTCTTGATGGGGAAGAATTTTGGATGTTTTTCCATTCTCCATTATAGCCTATGAGATTCATTAGAATGAATGGGCCCATATGGTAAGGGTTAGGGTTTGGGTTAGAGTTCAGGTCACACAAATGTTCGGTTTAAAATTGGGGTCTGATTTAGGGTTGGGTAAGATGTACTTTAATATCACACTGAATGGTACACTATTGATGGAGAAAAATTTTGAATTTTTTTCCATTCTCCATTATAGCCTATGAGATTCATCAGAATGAATGGGCCCATATGGTAAGGGTTAGGGTTAGAGTTCAGGGCACACTTATGTTTGGGTGAATATTGGGGTTTGGTTTAGGGTTGGATAAGATGTATTTTTAATATCACACTGAATGGTACACTATTGATGGAGAAAAATTTTGGATGTTTTTCCATTCTCCATTATAGCCGTTGAGATTCATTAGAATAAATGGGCCCATATGGTAAGGGTTAGGGATAGGGTTAGAGTTCAGGGCACACTTATGTTTGGGTGAATATAGGGGTTGGGTTTAGGGTTGGATAAGATGTATTTTTAATATCACACTGAATGGTACAGTCTTGATGGGGAAGAATTTTGGATGTTTTTCCATTCTCCATTATAGCCTATGAGATTCATTAGAATGAATGGGCCCATATGGTAAGGGTTAGGGTTAGGGTTAGAATTCAGGACACACATATGTTCGGTTTAAAATTGGGGTCTGATTTAGGGTTGGGTAAGATGTATTTTTAATATCACACTGAATGGTACACTATTGATGGAGAAGAATTTTGGATGTTTTTCCATTCTCCATTATAGCCTATGAGATTCATCAGAATGAATGGGCCCATATGGTAAGGGTTAGGGTTAGAGTTCAGGGCACATTTATGGTTGGGTGAATATTGGGGTTGGGTTTAGGGTTGGATAAGATGTATTTTTAATATCACACTGAATGGTACACTCTTGATGGGGAAGAATTTTTGATGTTTTTCCATTCTCCATTATAGCCTATGAGATTCATTAGAATGAATGGGCCCATATGGTAAGGGTTAGGGTTAGGGTTAGAGTTCAGGACACACATATGTTCGGTTTAAAATTGGGGTCTGAATTAGGGTTGGGTAAGATGGATTTTTTAATATCACACTGAATGGTACACTATTGATGGAGAAAAATTTTGGATGTTTTTCCATTCTCCATTATAGCCTATGAGATTCATTAGAATGAATGGGCCCATATGGTAAGGGTTAGGGTTAGGGTTAGAGTTCAGGACACACATATGTTCGGTTTAAAATTGGGGTCTGAATTAGGGTTGGGTAAGATGGATTTTTTAATATCACACTGAATGGTACACTATTGATGGAGAAAAATTTTGGATGTTTTTCCATTCTCCATTATAGCCTATGAGATTCATTAGAATGAATGGGCCCATATGGTAAGGGTTAGGGTTAGGGTTAGAGTTCAGGGCACACTTATGTTTGGGTGAATATTGGGGTTGGGTTTAGGGTTGGATAAGATGTATTTTTAATATCACACTGAATGGTACACTCTTGATGGGAAAGAATTTTGGATGTTTTTCCATTCTCCATTATAGCCTATGAGATTCATTAGAATGAATGGGCCCATATGGTAAGGGTTAGGGTTAGGGTTAGAGTTCAAAACACACATATGTTCGGTTTAAAATTGGGGTCTGATTTAGGGTTGGGTAAGATGTATTTTTAATATCACACTGAATGGTACACTATTGATGGAGAAAATTTTTTGATGTTTTTCCATTCTCCATTATAGCCTATGAGATTCATTAGAATGAATGGGCCCATATGGTAAGGGTTAGGGTTAGGGTTAGAGTTTAGGGCACACTTATGTTTGAGTGAATATTGGGGTTGGGTTTAGGGTTGGATAAGATGTATTTTTAATATCACACTGAATGGTACAATTTTGATGGGGAACAATTTTGGATGTTTTTCCATTCTCCATTATTGCCTATGAGATTCATTAGAATGAATGGGCCCATATGGTAAGGGTTAGGGTTAGGGTTAGAGTTCAGGACACACATATGTTCGGTTTAAAATTGGGGTCAGATTTAGGGTTGGGTAAGATGTATTTTTAATATCACACTGAATGGTACACTATTGATGGAGAAAAATTTTGGATGTTTTTTCATTCTCCATTATAGCCTATGAGATTCATTAGAATGAATGGGCCCATATGGTAAGGGTTAGGGTTAGGGTTAGAGTTCAGGGCACACTTATGTTTGGGTGAATATTGGGGTTGGGTTTAGGGTTGGATAAGATGTATTTTTAATATCACACTGAATGGTACACTCTTGATGGGGAAAAATTTTGGATGTTTTTCCATTCTCCATTATAGCCTATGAGATTCATTAGAATGAATGGGCCCATATGGTAAGGGTTAGGGTTAGGGTTAGACTTCAGGGCACACTTATGTTTGGGTGAATATTGGGGTTGGGTTTAGGGTTGGATAAGATGTATTTTTAATATCACACTGAATGGTACACTATTGATGGAGAAAAATTTTGGATGTTTTTCCATTCTTTATTATAGCCTATGAGATTCATTAGAATGAATGGGCCCATATGGTAAGGGTTAGGGTTAGGGTTAGAGTTTAGGGCACACTTATGGTTGGGTGAATATTGGGGTTGGGTTTAGGGTTGGATAAGATGAATTTTTAATATCACACTGAATGGTACACTCTTGATGGGGATGAATTTTGGATGTTTTTCCATTCTCCATTATAGCCTATGAGATTCATTAGAATGAATGGGCCCATATGGTAAGGGTTAGGGTTAGGGTTAGAGTTCAGGACACACATATGTTCGGTTTAAAATTGGGGTCTGATTTAGGGTTGGGTAAGATGTATTTTTAATATCACACTGAATGGTACACTATTGATGGAGAAAAATTTTGGATGTTTTTCCATTCTCCATTATAGCCTATGAGATTCATTAGAATGAATGGGCCCATATGGTAAGGGTTAGGGTTAGGGTTAGAGTTCAGGGCACACTTATGTTTGGTGAATATTGGGGTTGGGTTTAGGGTTGGATAAAATGTATTTTTAATATCACACTGAATGGTACACTCTTGATGGGGAAAATTTTTGGATGTTTTTCCATTCTCCATTATAGCCTATGAGATTCATTAGAATGAATGGGCCCATATTGTAAGGGTTAGGGTTAGGGTTAGAGTTCAGGACACACATTTGTTCCGTTTAAAATTGGGGTCTGATTTAGGGTTGGGTAAGATGTATTTTTAATATCACACTGAATGGTACAGTCTTGATGGGGAAAAATTTTGGATGTTTTTCCATTCTCCATTATCGCCTATGAGATTCATTAGAATGAATGGACCGAATGGTAAGGGTTAGAGTTCAGGGCACACTTATGTTTGGGTGAATATTGGGGTTGGGTTTAGGGTTGGATAAGTTGTATTTTTAATATCACACTGAATGGTACACTCTTGATGGGGAAGAATTTTTGATGTTTTTCCATTCTCCATTATAGCCTATGAGATTCACTAGAATGAATGGGCCCATATGGTAAGGGTTAGGGTTAGGGTTAGAGTTCGGGGCACACTTATGTTTGGGTGAATATTGGGGTTGGGTTTAGGGTTGGATAAGTTGTATTTTTAATATCACACTGAATGGTACACTCTTGATGGGGAAAAATTTTGGATGTTTTTCCATTCTCCATTATAGCCTATGAGATTCATTAGAGTGAATGGGACCATTGGGTAAGGGTTAGGGTTAGGGTTAGAGTTCAGGACACACTTATGTTCCATTTAACATTGGGGTCTGGTTTAGGGTTGGGAAAGATGAATTTTTAATATCACACTGAATGGTATACTCTTGATTTTGAAAATTTTTGGACAATTTTTGGAAGTGAGACAAGCAAAATTCTGAAGTGTATGATATTCTGGGTTGTTCTCACCTATCCTGCTGTGTAGTCTGATTGTGAAGGAAACATTGTACAAACTGTTTTAAGATTTTTTTTTTTTACAATATACAAAATGGTGTGTTGCATTTGTAATTATTTTTGCAAGTATGTTAATTGGAGGAAGCATTTTTTGTAGGTTTAATGTTCTTTTGACTTAATATTAACACACTTGACGACACTGGATTTATATCCTGCCCTATACTCTGAATCTCAGCGTGGTTTACAATCTCCTTAACCTTCCTCCCCCACAACAGACACCCTGTGAGCAGTGTTCCCGCTAAGCTCAGTTAGCATGAGCTAGTTCACAGATTTTTAGCCTCCAGCACATACATTTTTGTCTTAGCTTCGGAAGGATGACTCCAGAGCACAATTATTTATGGAATAGCTCACAACTTTAATGCCAGTAGCTCACAAAGTGGAATTTTTGCTCACAAGACTCTGCAGCATAGAGGGAACATTGCCTGTGAGGTAGGTGGGGCTGAGAGAGCTCTCCCAGAAGCTGCCCTTTCAAGGACAGCTCTGTGAGAGCTATGGCTGACCCAAGGCCATTCCAGCAGCTGCAAGTGGAGGAGGAGTGGGGAATCAAACCCAGTTCTCCCAGATAAGAGTCCGCACACTTAACCAATACACCAAACTGGCTCTCAGTCAGACTGTACAGTTGGAAGTGGTCTTCTAAGCCACATAGTCCAATTCTCCACTTAGGGAAGGAAATCCTAATTACAGCATCCTCATCAGATGGCTGTCAAGCTTTTGCTCAAAGACCTCCAATGAAGGAGAACTCATCACTCACCATGGCAACTAGTTCCATTGTCCAATGGCTGATACTCTTTGCAAGCTTCTACTAATGTCCAACTGACATCTACCCTCATAGAACTTAAGTCTATTCAATCTAGGTCTTGCTTTCTGCAGTAGTTAGAGAACACATCTTTGCCCTTTTCCACATGACAGCCCTTCATGTACCTGGAAGAGCACTACCAAAAAAAATTTGACTGACATCACCTAGTTAGTCATGGCAGAGACCAGATTTGAACTAGGGACTAACCATCTCAGTCTTTTAACTCCTGTGCTAGACAAACTCCTTAGCTAGAGGTCCCCAACTTTCTTTGGGCCTGTGGTAGGATTTCTAGGTCCCTCCTGGCCACTGGTGTGTTTGTGGTTGTTGGCATCAAGGTGGGAAACTCCTGGAAATTTGGGAGTGGAGAATGGGGAGGACAGGACCTCATCTGGGTACAAAGCCATGGAGTCCACCCTCCAAGGCATGCATGTTCTCCAAAAGATTGGATGTCTGTAGTCTGGAAACTACCTGTAATGCTGGGGGATCCCCAGGTCCCACCTGGAAGCTGGCATCTCTAGTTGTGGGCACCTTTGGAACTCTGCCACAGAGTGAAGGGCACAAATCACAAAATGGCTGCCAAAGGAGGCTGAGCCCACCAAAACTTGTCAGGTAGTGAAGTTATGAATAATAGTAACTCTTCAACATTCCAGGCAGAAGCTCTACTTAGCAAGTAGCCCTTTAAAAGGAACATATTTTTAAAAATACATTTCCTTGCATACGCACAGCTTACCTTCAGTCACATAGTAAAGATCAGTGTGCTGTTGTGGCAACTGCTGCTGAAGCATTTTTTTAAAAATGTGCATAGCCAGTCAGATCTCCAGTGGTCAATCAGAAGCCAGGCTTGGCAAAGCTCCCACCTGGCTCTGCCCTTTTAAAAAAATGCATAGTGAGTGCCAGGAAAGATGCTAGTTGGCAACATGGCTTCCACAGCTACCATGTTGGGGGACCCTTGTCCTAACCTACACATGAAAATACATCCATGAGTCCAAAGTCTGAGAACTAGTATTCACATCTCATATTACTCCCCCCCCCCCCCCCCCGGACACACAGAGCAGCCTTAGAGCCAAAATACAAATTTTATTTCTTAAGCAAAAGATCACTTCCACTGACACACTGACAGAAGATTGTTTCTTGGTAGCTCTTTGGGAATTGCGCTCGTAAAGCCAGCTTAAAAGATGTAACCTCTCTTCCCAAGCGAACAGGTTGCTGGGCCCAAGCCAGCCTGAGACATAAAGGCACATGCAATGGAGCAGGTAGGCTGGAAAACAGGCACAATCCAAGAGGTTTCCTTGTGCAGGCCCCACAGAAATGAAAGAGACCTGAGCTGTGTTTTTGCATGGTTCCGAATGATCGCAAGGTGACTTCAGCAGAAGAATGCCCTACAGGGCTGCAGTCATTGACAGATAATAAGACTGCAGGGGTCTGTTTGCATTGATACTCACCGATACAGTAATAATATTGTGTCCTGTTTACGTGTCACAGTTCAGTGTTTGATAAGGCAAGCCCTCCCCGAGGGCCTGATTTATCTAATTCCATGCCCCATCAGTATGAAGAAATCAGCACATTTTTATCCATGCAAATTATCATACCGATGTTCACTCAGCAAGAAACCACATATGCTGTCACCTATGCATGATTCTCCCAAGCAGACCTTACTAGACGGATGTGGGACTGTGACACAGAGAAATGGCTCACACACCACAGGGAGCCTGCAACAGCTTCTAAATCAGGCCTAATTTCACTCTTCAGCTGAAGTTCCCAAGCTCCGCTAGCATTGCAGAGCTGTAAGCCAGTGTTGAAAAATGGATTCACACGTCCTCCAGTGACTATACTGGGGAATCTGTATGGACAAAAGTCACCTGGGATAGTTGGCAAAGAGGAGAACTGGGAAAGATAGGATGAAAAAATCTAGCTGGATCCAACTCAATGATTTAAACAAGTAAACCAGAATATGTCCAAGAATTGCATATTTATATGAAATTGTAGGTGTACTTAAGTAGGGAGGACCTGTTTGAAAAGTTGTAATTTCTTTTTTGCACTCCTGCTCTAGTTCTTCTTCAGTGTTTTATTTTCTATTAAGTTCAGGGTTCCGCCCCCGCCCGCCCCCCCCAACCTTGTCCACTCTGTTGCAACTGCCTAGGGCTCCTATCTGTATTTGAATCTCCCCTTCTTCTGAGCTGAGGGCAGCAAACGTGAGTTCTGCCCTCTATATCATCCTCCCAACCACACACTGAGGTAGGTTAGACTGAAAGAAGGTGACTGGCTCAAAGTCACCCTGCAAGATTCAGGGCAAGCGGGGATTTGAGCCTGAGCCTTTCTGGCCCCAGCTTCCCTGTGTCTGACTTAAAGTTCACAAACTTTAGCTTCGCAGTGTCCTCTTCTTTGCTGAGTTTGCACTCTGGCTCAGCCGTAGCAGGGCCTAGCCTGTTCCTGAGATGTGACTACTGGATGAGGATGCCATGTGGTGTTCTGGCTAAACTGATGCCCAGAAGGACATGAGCTGTCCTACTCTGGAAATACAACGTACACAATGCCTATTCCAAACAGATTATGAGATACAGGGAGGGAGGGAGCAGGCAAAAATACGGGAAAGTCAACTGATAGCAGTTGTGGGGAATAGAACATGACAAGAGGCCAGAAAGCAACGAAACAAGCAGGGAGGGAAAATCGATACCACCTTTGTCATGCAGTCAAGAGTGCTGCAGGGTTAGAGGCATTTGTGGTATTGTTGCTTCCTTACAGGAGGAAATTGTCCTAACTGTGTTAATTTATAAAAAAGAGAAATAGACTCAAATCAGATGTGCTCTGTAAAGTGCAGGAAGGCTGAAACAATATTAAAGACAAACAAAAACCATTTCCTGCCTAGCCATCATCAACAGATTTAGAAAGCAGACCCATGCTTATTTAAAAACACCTTTCTGCTTCTCATGCAGGTACCGGCACATCTGAAACTTCCTTTTCAGATTTTTAACATGTATATGCCAACAGCAGGTGCTGAAATGCACTTTAAGCAGCACACGTGGATTTGGTCACAGTGTTCAAGCATCCATCAGTCTAGAGAAGGGCTGTCAGCTGACTTCTCTGCAACCAAGACCTGTGTTTCTTACACCTGGTTCTGATCTCTCCCAGTTCTCTTCAGACACTCCATCAATCCTGAGAGGCATGGTGTATCTGCAGGCCTATGTTGCTGCTAATCCTGAAATTAACTTACTGCTGGAAAATCAAAGGAAATGTGCACACATCTGGGCTTGCTAAGAGCCAAAAGAGAGGAAAAGTCCTTCTGGCGGCTTCCACAGTGGACACTGGAGATAAGATGAACAAGTCTCACACTTTTTTTTTTTAAACTCTGAGAATCCTGAAGATCAGTTCAGCCACAGCGGCAGGCTGGACACAGGGATACTGGCTTCCAGCCATACCAATCCATTCAGCTCTTCCTGCTGTTCTGGGGCACTTTGGGCCTTTGGAAGCTCAATTCCGAACATGGTATTTATCTGACTTCAAGGGTACTGAACCTTGTATCCTTTGCATGAAGGAACATTTCCTCCATCATGGGCTTTTGTTTTCATCTCAGTATTCCAGCAGGGATTTGGAGGAAAGAAAAGGCACCGGAGAGAATGACAACACACGGAAAAGATGAGCAACAATGGGCAAAGACAGACAAGAAGACAAGATGGCAGCTGAAAGCGCTCCTCCTTCCCCAAAGTTCAGATGCAGCAATGTTGTGATGATGCTTTGGCTTCTAGCATGTAAGAGGGGAAATAAAGGAGAAGTCTTCTACGTCGTGGGTCCGGCTTCTTTTTCCTCCAGGGAGATTTCACTGGGTACCTCTGAACGGAAGCCTGAAATAAGACATAAGGGATGATGCCTGACCACCTCCCGATCCAGAAGTGGTTATACTCTGGAAAAAAAGCAGAAGACATTTGCGGAAGGGCACACGGCCCCTTCTTATCCAGCCTTCTCATTCAGGTCAAAGAACCCCACCTTTAGACCTTTATCATTGATTTCCAGTTAGATCTATTTACCATGCAATTCTGTGCATGTTTACTCAGAAGTCAGTCCTGTTTTATTTTGTTCTTAGGAGTGCAGCCTTAGTCAAACATCAGTTAACCTGGTACAGTAGACTATCAGAAATTGTGGGGCAGGGCACTCTGATTCATGCCCCTGAAACCTTTAGATTAGACAACTGTTAACACGTTCTTGGTGGGGTTGCCTTTGAAGGTGACTCAGAAGCTGCAGTTGGTCCAAAATGCAGTGAAGAATGCTTTATGCGGGACCAGCTGCTGACACCTTATCCCTATGGTACTCCACAGCAGCTGCACTGCTTACCTGTTTACTTCTGTGCCCAAGTCAAGTGCTGCTGGTTACTTCTGAAACCCACTGTCAGCCCGGACTCAGCCACATCTCCTGCTATATACCAATGCCTCAGGGTGTGATCTTTAAGTCACCTCCTCCTTACAGAGCCCTCTCTTAGGTTAATTCATCCAGCAATGGCTGGAGTAAATGCATTCTCTGTTGTGGGTCTGGAATGGCTTGCCTACAAGGTTGATAGGTTCCCCTTGTCCACCAGCAGAGGTTGTGGGGGAAGGGTTCCCAGCTCCAGACTGAGACATTCTTGGAGATTTGGGGGTGGAGCCTGGGGAAGACAGGGACCTCCATGAGGGACACTACCATAGAACCTACCCACCAAAGCAATTCCCCCCCCCCCAGGGGAACTGATATCAGTTGTCTGGAGAAGAAGAAGACTGCCGATTTATACACCAGCCTTCTCTCTGAATCAGAGACTCAGAACAGCTTACAATCTCCTATATCTTCTTCCCCCACAACAGACACCCTGTGAGATGGGTGGGGCTGAGAGGGCTCTCACAGCAGCTGCCCTGTCAAGGACAACCTCTGCCAGAGCTATGGCTAACTCAAGCCATTCCAGCAGCTGCAAGTGGAGGAGTGGGGAATCAAACCCGGTTCTCCCAGATAAGAGTCTGCACACTTAACCACTACACCAAACTGAGTGTAATTCTGGGGAGTCCTCAGATTCCCACCCTAAGGCTGGCATCCTTTCTTGCTAGAATGGGAGTGCAGAATACCCTTGCTACTTGCTTTTTGAAAAGTGTTTTGGAAGAGCGAAGAAACTGTTGAGAAGGCATTGCTGGGAAAGCCCTGCTAAAGATTTTGTCTAGATAACCTGTTTTAACTCTGTAAAGCAGATGTTTAAAAATGGTTACTGTAACTTGTCATTGCCTGTGTGAGCCACCTTGAGCCTCAGGGGAAAGGTGGGATACAAATGTTTCAAAAATGAGTGGGAAATTTTTTTTGCATGCCCTCATTCTCAACAATAGCGACTCCTTGTAATACAAACTCTGGATGGACTGAAAAGGCAAAGAGGCCCCAAACTATCCTCCCAAGCATTACAGAATTTTTTTGTTTGTTTGTTTCATTTGCTGTTTCCTTAATGATCTTTCCTTCCTGCCAAATAGTGGGGGGAGGGTTGTATGTACTATAGCTGTGGTTTTTAATAATGTGTTTTTGGTTGGCAACAGTAGCTTTCTTATGTTTTTAATTTGTTTAGCTGCCTTGCTGACCTAAATGAGGGCAGAAAGGGAGGGTATAAATTTTGTAAGATAAAAATAAAATAAGGAATATATTGGAGACTCAGTGCAGTGTAGTGTATTATAGTGGTAGAAAAGAACAAGAGTCCAGCAGCACCTTAAACTAACAAAGTTTCGAGAGACATTGCTAACTTCTTCAGATGCCTGATATCAGGTATCTAAAGAAGTGTGCAGTGACTCACAAAAGCCACAAAGGTGCTACTGGACTCTTACTCTTTTCTACCACTACAGACAAACTAACACGGCTAGCCATCGTGATCTGTATTGTAGTGGTTAGAGTACAGTACTAAGATGTAGGTGATCCAAACTCAACCATCTAAGTGACCTCCAGGGCTTTTTTTTAGCAGGAACGCACAGGAACACAGTTCCAGCTGGCTGGGTGTCAGGGGGTGTGGCCTAATATGCAAATAAGTTCCTGCTGGGCTTTTTCTACCAAAAAAAAAAGCCCTAGTGACCGCTAACCATACACTATCAATCTCATTTTTATGGAGTTCAGGACAGCATATCCATTTCACTCCTTCATTTTATCCTTACAACATCCCTGTAAGGAAGGTTAAGCTAACGGACCTAGCCCGAGGATCACTTAGCAAGCTTCATGGTTGAATGGGAACTCGAACCAGAGACACCTTGAGTTCTAGTTCAACAATCTCACTAAAAACAACAACAACAACAACAAAAAAGGTATTTGCCAAAGTTTGCCAAAGTGCAGAACTTACTTTCTGTAGGCCAGGTGGCATGCCCGTTTGCCCGCACCATCGCTTTGTGCCAAGCAGGGTCTCCAGCGGCTTCTGCCAACACATCCTCATCTTCCGAATCCATCAGCACAAGAATGTCACTTGAATCTCGAGTCCTGCAGTTAGGCAGCCAGGAAGGAAGTTCACAGAATGGCCAGAGGGGCTTTCATTGCCTCTCTAGCTTGCAGGTATTTCCCAGCATTGGGCAGAGATCTGCTGGGCTTTTTTGGGTTTGCTCAAATTAAAATGCAAGGCACCTGGGATTTATTTATTTCACTAACATCAAATATGGAGAAAGCTAAAACCCCAAGGAGCATTGTCCATGCAAGCCCCAAAGGGAAGCTTAGAGTAGAGGTAGATTCATCCACAGAATCACAAGATTTGGTTTCTGTGAGACTGCCTTACCAATGGCTGCAAACTAAGAGAAGAGAAACTAAGAGAAAGTATTTGTGAATTGCAAGTTTCCCTATATGCATATCAGTACACATACAAAAACCCTGTTCACATTCACTGTACATTCTGCCTATATGTGTGTACATCTTTTTGAAAGGAAAAGGCAATGCAAGTTCATTATGCAACTGAAACCAGGGACAAGTACCTGGATAAATGTGGGGTTTGTAATGTATGTTCAGCTGTACATGCATTGATGTAAGATACATTATTCAATGCACATTAGGGTTGCCAGGTCCAACCCAAGAAATATCTCGGGACATTGGGGGTGGGGCCAGGTGACTTTGAGGGTGGATCCAGGAGAAAGGAGTGACAAACATGATGGAACTCCAAAGGGAGTTCTGGCAATCACATTTAAAGGGACTGCACCCCTTTCAAATGCCTTCCCTCCGTTTGGAAATAATGAAGGATAGGGGAACATTCTTTTTGGGCTCCTAGAATTTGACTCCCTGGTCCAACCTTTTTGAAACTTGGGAGATATTTTGAGGAGAGGCACTGGGTGTTATACTGAAAATCTGGTGCATCTATCTCAAAAAACAGGAGGGCCTCAGAGCCCCAGATACCCACAGATCAATTCTCCACTATACTCCATGGGAATTGGTCTCCATAGGGTATAATGGAGTGCCCAGCAGACATTTACCCCCACACACATACTTTCAGATAACCCTGAAGCAGGGGGAGGGCCTCCAAACTGGGGGATCCCTTTCCCCTAATGGGGGACTGGCAACCCTAACACGTATTAAAAAAATAAATCAAGTGCACACTATATAGAGATTGTATGTGTGTTCACTGTCATTTGTGAACAGGGTTAATGATATTGGGAAGAGAAGAGTTTTGAGTTTAGCTTTCTCCCAACATGCTTGTGCAGTAAGATTCTAGAAAAACAAACAGCATGAAAATCCACACTTGTGCAAAACAGCTGCCACAGACTAGAAACTATGGAGGCGGCTTTCTTATAGAGCCCTCCTAAACAAAGTAACATCTTTCAAAGACCACTGAAGTAATTTCTCTGCTTGGGATGACATTATTACTTATACAACTGGTACCTCCTAACTGAATTCAGTTTATTCTTAGGGAGTAAATTTTTTTGCAATCGTTGAACTGCTCCATTAACTTGGGTTAGGGTGGGGGGTTGGACTGAACTTTCTGCAAGGTTGTACATGAAATGAGGTCCCTGGTTGAAACTGAGATCCTCAGCAAAGATGCCTTGAGGGGTTAGGGAACTTCAGTGGGTTCCTCCTATTTAAGAAGGGCAGACACTCACCTGAGCAGGGTGCCTGGAAGGAACAGAGGAGAGGAAGAGGAAGAGGGATAAGGAGAGAGAAAAGAGAAGTTAATATCTTTGTTTTCCTCAGACTTTACAAAAGCTATTTGATGGGATGTTATAAAGCGCCTGGCCTTAGCCCACATTACACTGAGTTCAGTGTACCTTTTCTTTGGGCTTTTTAGAATTTAGAACAGCCCTACAGCTGTTTGTATCTGAGAACACCCAGCTTTTGGTACTGGGCTAGATTTTGCTCTTTCTGAGCCTGTTCTTCAAGGTGGTTCAGAAGTTCCTATTAGCATAAAAGAAGACAGCCTGATTATCAGTAGATATAAAACTGGTACACCTATTTTGCCAGTTCTTAAAATGGTTACCAGTTTATTTGGAATCCAGTAGAAGGTGCTGTTTTTCGACTCATTTTGAAATGCAGTTGTAAAATCCCCTCCCCTTCTTCAAATCCTGTATTTTACGAATGACTGGTTGTCATCCACCAGAAGCAAGGCCTTCCATGTAGTAGCCCCATGAATTAGGAAAAGCTCTCTGCCAGGAAGCCTCTCTGCTACCTACTCTTGTTTCCTTTAGGAAAATGCCAAGTTCTAGCACACCAGCATAGGTAACTAACAACCCCAAAGTTTTCCCACTGGGCAGCACACAGGCTGTAGAGAGCAAAAATCACCTAGTGCTCTCTCCAGGAACAGATCTCTGAGTGGTTCCTACCTTTGGGGCAGAAACGGGGACCAGCATATAAGAAAACTCCAAAGAAGACCAGAATTCCCAGCAGCAGAAGGACCACGATAGTTCCCACAATGCCACCAATGTTAACAGGTTCTGGGAGTTACGAGAACAAACATAAAGCATTCATTAAGCCTGAGCACCAGATTCACGCTTTGTGGAACTACTAAGATGCACAACAATCAAGGTATAAAGGTTGAAGGAGCTGGGCATGTTTAGCCTGGAAAGGAGGCGGCTGAGAGGTGATATGATCACCATCTTAAAGTACTTGAAGGGCTGTCATATAGAGGATGGTGTGGAATTGTTTTTTGTGGCCCCAGAAAGTAGGATCAGAACCAATGGGTTGAAATTAAATCAAAAGAGTTTCTGGCTCAACATTAGGAAGAACTTCCTGACCATTAGAGCGATTCCTCAGTGGAACAGGCTTCCTCGGTAGGTGGTGGACTCTCCTTCCTTGGAGGTTTTTAAACAGAGGCTAGATGGCCATCTGACAGCAATGAAGGTCCTGTGAATTTGGGGGTAGGTATTTGTGAGTTTCCTGCATAGTGCAGGGGGTTGGACTAAATGACCCTGGAGGTCCCTTCCAACTCTATGACTCTATGATTCTTTATTGCTCTTCCTGGATTTATCAGCAGCCTTTGATACTGTGGACCATCTTACTAAGGCTGACATGGGGGAGGGGCCACAAATCATTGTGAGTGTCTTTTTGGCAACAGGTTTAACAGCCAGGCAAGATAAAGGGCTTTTAAAGCACTTGGACAATTTCCAAAATAAAAGAAAACAAAAGATCTACAAGTCTCTGGGCCACATATATGTTTGCTCCTGCCAGGGATCAGATCCTGCCTCATTTCCGAACGTTCACAGAGGATGTAATCTTTGACTCAAATGTAAGCAGGAAGACAAGAAGCTTAACTCTGAAGACTATTATCTCAGCATTCTTAGTACAGTCTAGACAATTATTACAGTACATGACTCAAAATCTATTCACAGTATGCTGTAGCCTAGGGAAAAACATGGGAAATGATCAAGTTTCGCATAGGGTGGAGAGAGAGGATTTTCCCCTCTCTGCCACAATAACATTAGAACTCTGAGAGTGCAGTGTGATCCTAAACAGAATTATACCCTTCTAAGTCCACTGAAATCAACAGACGTGTGTGTAAACTACCATCAAGTCACAACTGACTTATGACAACTCCATAAGGTTTTCAAGGCAAGAGCAGAGGAGGTTCCCTGTTGTCTGTCTCTGTGTAGCAACCCTGGACTTCCCTGGTGGTCTCCCATTCAAGTACTAACTTGAGCTGACCTTGCTTAGCTTCTAAAATGTGAAAAGGTTGGGTGAGCCTGGACTTAGAACAGTTACATTCTGTTTAGGATTGATCTGTGAGTCACCTAGTGGCACTGTTGGGTCTGGCAAAAAAGGCAGTGCTTCTTCATATAATGTATTGTTAGCTTACGGAACTCACTGCCACAAGATGGCCGACAGAGTAGACAGCTTTAAAAGAGGTTTAGATGAATTCATGGAAGATAACATCTATTGGCTATTTGTCCTGATGGCTAAATGAAACACAGTGTGCCTTTGAATACCAGTTACTGAAAAAGGAATTGAGAAAGGCTGTTACTTTCATGCCCTGTTTGTGGACTTTCTGGTTCAGTAATGTGACAAAGAGGATGCTAGACTGGAAAGACCACTGGCCTGGTCCAGCAAAATTGGCTCTTATGTTTATTCAGCGAAATACATTATCTGTGACCATTATATTCTTATTACCAAAGGAAATTCTGAATTTATCCAATATAGTGTTTACTATATTGTTTAGAGCTTCCAAAAATTGAACCCCTAGAAGTGTCATATGTATTTCAACCGAAATCCTCCTATACAGCCATTTGAGAAGATAATTCCCTCAAACATGTCCTGTGTTGTTATTTAAACCTTACCAGTCACAGTAAGATGGATGTACATTTCTCTCAGACCCACAGAGTTCTCAGCCTTGCAGACGTAGTAACCCTCATCCGCGCTGCGGGAGCAGTTCTGGATAATGAGGGTGGAGATGTTGCCATCTTGGTGGACTTGGAACCTCCCACTGGACCGGATCTCTGTTTCTGGCTGGGAAATGTTCCGCAACCAGGTGATCCTGGCCCATGGATTGCCAGCTTTCAAGTGGCAGGTTAGAGTCACAGCCCTCCCAACGAAACAGCTCCTCACAGGGTCAGATGTGATCACAGGGTCCACTAAAACGAAAGGAAGCAATGCAAAGGTTAGGTGAGGCCTGCATGCCTGACTTCTCATTCGACTTAAACAGACGAATGCAATCCTAGTCTGGTTTGATGGTCAAAGTGCCAGACTGCAAGCAAGAAGGCCTGGGTTCAAATCCCAGCCTTTAAAGCCAATGAATGGCTGATTCTTTGCTTAAGTTACCGTACTTTACAGGTTCACAAATAACTCCCTCGCCTTTGCCCAAGAAGTGCCAGCATGGCTTAAACAAGATAAAGAAAATAATAACTGCACAAGTTGCTGTCTCAGAACTTGACTTACCTTGCAGCTATTGTAAGAAAAAAAATCTATCGTTGTTTTCTAAAATTTCCCTTTCCCATGGAAATTACATGCAGAATCCATTAGAAATTTTAGGGGAAAATAACTTTTTGCATATGCTTAAAGCTATTAAGTTGTTATGGCAGGTTTCAGGGCCTATTTGTGAACAGTTTCATAATGTCTTAAATGTAATAATGATAATATTAGCCCGCAATGACTATCAATTAACAGTTATTATTAATATATGATTAATTCATATTATAGTCAATTAATTTATTTTATAATTGACCAATATATAATATGTTATAATTAAATATAATGTATAATATTTCTGAATGTTAAAAGTACTTCATATAAACTATCTTGCACTTACAACAGCTCTGTAAAGTAGTCACAGTATTATGCTATTACCATATAACAGATGGGAGATGAACAGAGCTGAGAGAGAATGACACACTTTACACACTTTAAAAACTGCTTCAAACAGGGAATAAAAATTTCATGGCTAACCCAGGGGTGACCAAACTTGCTTAAGAGCCACACAGAATAAACGTCACATGTTTGAGAGCTGCAAGACATGAACATCAGATGAAGGAAGGAAGGCAGATAGATGGGGGAGGGAGGGAGAGGTGGGAAGAAAGCAACCCTAATTGCATTCTCTAAGCTGCCAGCTGGCTTGGCTTGGAGAAGCAATTTAAAGAGACAAATGCCTTCCCCAAGCTGGCCAACAGGGCAATCGGGGCTTCAAGAGTCACACAATATGTATGAAAGAGCCACATATTGCTCCCAAGCTAGTTTGGTCACCCTGGGTTTACCCATCAATGGCCAAACAATTGGCACTTCTACCCAGCCTACTAAACCACCAAAAAGAAAGTGGCTTTACAGATGATGCAAGAACCAGCCAAAGAGTATGAATCCCTCTTCTGCTCTAAGGCTGAAAAACAAGTCAAGCTTGATCAGGGTTGGGGGAGAAGGGTATGCAAATTAAAAATGCTGTGAGTGTATTTCTACCACAGGCACATTATTTAAGTATATTTATATCCACCTTTATTTGCATGTTCCTCTAGCGCTATTGATCTGGAAACACCTCTTGCAATACGGCCGATCTTTGTCTTCCAAAAGTTGGCTGGAGGGGGAATGGTGGGCTAGCAGTCCTTCTTGGGGCTGACCGATTGGACTAAACAGTCTTGTCGGCTTTATAATCCTGCTACTTACCCAGCTGCACAGTGCAGGACGCCTTCCCCTCCTGTTGTAAGAGATGGCTCCCATGGCAGGTGAACTCCTTCCCATGAAGCAGCTGTGAGCTGTTCAGAGTTGCCACGACAGTGTCTGCCAGGCTGGTCGCATTGATTTCCCTGCTGCTCAGGTCTTCTTTGTCTCTCCAGTAGAGGGTAGGGTGTGGGTAACCTCCAAACCACTGGCAGAACAACTTCACCCCTCTGGGACTTTCAGTGGAAGTCTCAACCCAGCACTGGGGTAAGGATGGTGGGGGATCTACAAGCAGAAGGTCTCAAGGTTAGCAGGAAGACAAGGAGATGGGGAAGGGGTCATGGATCAGTTGCAAAGCATTTGCTGGGCATGCAGAAAGTCCAAGGTACAATCCCCAGCATCTTCAATTAAAGGATCTGGCAGTAGGTGATGTGAAAACCCCCCGCCTAAAACCCTGGAGCTAGATCAAGATGGGTAGGCCTGTTAGTCGGTCTGTGGCAGTAGAAAAGAGCAAGAGTGCAGTAGCACCTTAAAGACTAACATTTGTGGCAGGGGAGGAGTTTTTTGTGAGTCACTGCCCACAGTCTGAAGAATCTGTATCTGAAGAAGTGAGCAGTGACTCACAAAAGCTCTTCCCCTGCCACAGATTTTGTTAGTCTTTATGGTGCTCCTGGACTCCTGCTCTTTTCTGCTGAAATCCTGGAGTGCCACTGCCAGTCTGAGGAGACAATATGGATGCACCAAGGGTTGGATTCAGTAGAAGTCGGCTTCATGTGTACCACCAGCAGGGGTGGAATTCTAGCATGAGCTCCTTTGCATATTAGGCCACACCCTCCTGATGTAGCTTATCCTTCAAGAGCTTACAAGGGTCTTTTTTGTAAGCTCTTGGAGGACTGGCTACATCAGGGATGTGTGGCCTAATATGCAAAGGAGCTCCTGCTGGAATTCCACCCCTGACCACCAGCAAAGGTCCTAGGCAGAAAAAGCCAGTTAAGAATGTAAGGAAGAGGCCCCACGGGTTCAGTCCACCTAGACAACGGCCTATTATTCCAGTGCTCATAACCAGATACTATAGAAACTGTTGGTGATGAACCACGCACAGTTCTTCTTCGTTTATATGGTGCAATTCTGCAAATGAGGTCCTGTAATAAAGGAGGCACTGGACAGGCTCAGAAGGAAAATGACTTGTAGGGTGCAGAAGCTGTTGTTCTTGAGAGTGTTATGTTTGCCATTCTTGCAGAGAGACCTCTTGGACCAAAACTCTATGGAATCTTTCCACAAGGCTGATTGGAGGAATTTATTCCTAGCAGGAAGCTGGATAAAGAGGAACTCAGCTTGCCTGATATATCAGCAGAAATAGCTGAGAAAATGGCTAGATTTCATGGTATGAAAATGCCTTTTAATAAAGAACCCAAATGGCTCTTTGGAACCATAGAGAAGTACTTAAACCAAGTGATGAGAATCAAGTTTACCAGGGAGCCACGAGTTAGAAAACTGAACAAGATCCTGAGTTACAATCTGCCTCAAGAAATGAAAAACCTGCGGTCATTGTTGGAAGGTACTCCATCACCAGTTGTGTTTTGTCATAATGATTGTCAAGAAGGAAATATCTTGCTGCTTGAAGGCAGAGAAGATTCTGAAAAACAAAAACTGATGCTTATTGACTTTGAATATAGCAGCTACAATTATAGGGGGTTTGACATTGGGAATCACTTCTGTGAATGGATGTATGACTACGCGTATGAAAAATATCCATTCTTCAAGGCAGGCTTCCTGAAGTCCACATACAAAGCAGAGGCCTTCCTTCTCTGCTACCCCTTGGTATTCAGAGGTCTATTCACATGGAGGCTTCCTTTAAACTCTAGTGATGGATCTAACCAGATTTTAAGCTGGTGGAAAAAGAGAGGAAGGATCCCCCTTGACCACCCAATAATGTTATCCTGAAAATCCTGAGATTTCATGGACAAACACCACATGAGACAGGGGATGTAGTAAGGAAGGGAACTGGGTAAGATTGAGTGAGGAAAAAAATTTGGTTGGATCCACCTCCATTATCTCTAATAGATGTTGACCAAGCTTGCCTCAAATAATTAGTCTAATCCCCTTTGACGTCATCTAAGTCAGTGGCTTCTGCCACATCCTACCAGCACAAATTTTACAAGCTGATAACTCGTCAAGGGAAAAAAGTATTTTCTTTTGCCTACCCTGAACCTATTGCCAATTAATTATTTTTTAGTTCATTGGTCTAGAAAATTTCTATGCCTCCTCTCTAGAGAAACTGCTCAAGGCAGCTCACAAAGTAAAACATGGTAACTTCCCTTCCCCCAAAACAGCTTAAAATTGTTACATAGTAAAGAACTATTAAAAACTTAGCCATACAATTAAAAAACTGCATTAAGCCAGTCTCACACAACAGTTAACAGGCTAGAGGCAGACTATAAGAACAGTTTTTAAAGTTCAGCCCTGGACTTAAGAGAATGGGTAAAAAATGAAATTTTGGTCCAGCACCGAAAAGAAAGAAAAGTGAGTGCCAGGGGAGCCTCATGGGAAAGGGCATCCCACAGGCAAGGTGTCACCACTGAAAAGCCCCAGCTCTTGTTGTCACCTGCCCCACCTCTGGAGTTGGGGAACACAGACTGCAGGACTTGCGAGGACCTTAACTGGCAGGTGTTGGATGACCTCAAATTCTAGCAGCAAGGCCAGTTGATATTCAAAAAGTAATGTTTCTTGCTGGCAATCTGAACAAATGCACCCCTCTAGAGCTTTCAGAGGAAGTCTCAACCCAGAACTGGGGTAAGAATGGTGAAGGATTTACAAGGTCTCATGGTTAGTGGCAGGGGTTGTTTTGTAGAAAAATAGGTGGTGGAGCTCATCCAGGGATTGTTATGCAGCTGCACCTACTATTCAATGGACAAGGTGGGAAAGAGGAGGTGAAACTCTCAGAAAGGTTCAGGAGCTGTGCTCCTGTAAGCTCCCGCTGAATCCGAGGCCTGGTTAGCGGGAAGACAAGGAGCTGGGGAGGGGTTGTGGACCAGTGATAGGGCAACTGAAGCCAAACCCAACATCGTAAAAGTAAAAAGGGTCCAGGCAAGAAGGCATGAAAAAACTCAGTCTGAGATGCTGGAGAGCTGCTGCCAGTCTGAGTAGACAATACTGACTTTGATGGACCAAGGGTCTGATTCGGTTTAAGGCAGTTTCATATGTTCATATGTGGTGCTGAGTCAATCCAAAGGGAATATGGGCTGCGTTTGAGGAAGCCCACATGGCAGGGTCACATTTTAAAGCATCATTCTCTCCCAGGAAGTTGCCTTCTACTGAACCAGACACTGGCCAAGCAAAGTATTGAGAATGACTGAGACTGGCAGCAGCTCTCCATCATCTCACGCAGAGGTCTTTCACACCACCTACCACCTTATCACTTCAAGTTGGAGATGCCAGGTGATCTTCTGCATACCAAGTAAATGCTGTCTCATCAAACCACAGCCCCTCCCCTACCACACAAGTTTATTGCAGGAATAAAAAGGAGGAAGGAACTCTAGGGTCAGGAAAATAGGCCCCTCAAGAGGGTGGATTAAAACAGGAAATACAAGCAGCCAAATTAGCCAGCAGAGCCACAATTCAAGCCTATGCTAGTAATGGTTGAGAAATCCTAGCCTGGAACCCATGGGCCAATCGAAACCAAACCTTCAGGCAGGACTGATTCAAGGTATGTTGTCACCCCAGCCAAGGGATGCCATCGTGTCCGCTTGCCGGCTTGGAGCAAGCCAAGATACCACAGCCTTTGCAATGCTGGTAGGAGCTTGGTATGGACCTAAGCAATTGAACACAGCCATAGGCTATTTCTATTTCCTCCCTCATTCCACCAGTAGCTGGAAGCCCGATGAATACACGCCGCCCCCCACACACAGTATATTACAACCTCCTGACCGTATTGCCCTTAACAACTGCTTGCATGGCTTGGGTGGAGAGCAGACCCAGCCTTCAAGAAGAAAAAGGCGGGGGTCCAATGACTTCTCCGCAGATTTCACAACAGGTATTGTGCTGAAAAAGGAGTGCCTTTTATCAGCAGTCTGCAGCCGATAAGCCCACTGGGGCACCTCCTTGATAAGCAAGACCTGGGCATGCTCTGTCAAACTCCAGGCTGGCCAAATGTTGTTGTTCAGTTGCACAGTCGAGTCTGACTCTTTGTGACCCCATGGACAAAGTCACGCCAGACCCTCCTGTCTTCCACCATCCTCCAAAGTCTGCTCAAATTCGTGCTTGTTACATCAGTAACACTGGCCAAATACAGTGCCCAGTATGTGGAACTGCATGTGGAACTGCAACCAAAGATAGCTTTATGTGATGGCAGCCAGGAAGACAAAACACAAGAAGACCTCTTTGGGCAAGATTCCAGTGGCTGCCCATGACCCACTTCAAAATACTGGGTATTGCTTTATAAGGCATGGACTCAGCCTACCATAAAAGGGTTTGTATTACATACAAACTTCTCAAACCAGCTATTCACAACCGTTCCCTTTAAAAAAAAATCTGTCAGTGTACCAAAGAACTCAAGTTGCAAGATCTTTCCCATTTCAGAACAGGGCTCAGTAGTTGGTAGAGAAGTAAGCTGAGCACATTTACGGTTATAGATAAAAATATGGAGCACAGGTCCATCAGTGGCTATTAGCCACAGTGTGTGTGTATATATAAAATTTTTTGCCACTGTGTGACACAGAGTGTTGGACTGGATGGGCCGCTGGCCTTATCCAACATGGCTTCTCTTATGTTCTTATGTCATCAGTAGGTGGGAAACTGATAAATGCCCTCTCATCAGCTTCCCTAAACCCAGTTCATATCATTGTGTCCCTCTCCATGGCTCTTTCTTAGGGACAGAGTACATATCTGGATCAGTGGTGGCATCAGGGTCAGATTTTGGGGTGGCAGTTCAGGGCCCCAGGTCACTTACAGATGGAGCAGAAGTTGGGTATACAGGGCCCTGCAAGATCAGAGTCCAAAACACTAGTCCTCAAACAAAAACATTTTAAGGGGAAATTACAACTGAGAAGATAATTCCCAGCTTCAGACCAATGGACTCCATCCCCCACCCTGGGCTGAATAGGGACACAGGATTCTTATCTCACTTCATATGCTAATTTTCTGCCCCAAAGCATTTCCCCTTTGCTCTAATCAAGCTGACTAATCAAACACATTCTCCCTGTTCCTTCCTTTGCCCTTCTATACTCCATTCATTCTTTGTCCCCCCCCCCCCCCCCGACTCCCTCCATTTCTGCTCTTTCCCCCATTTTCATGCCTCCCCTATGCATGTAAATTCAGGTGGGGCAGCTGTGTTGCTCTGAAGCAGACCAGATTTGAGTCCTGTGGCACCTTTAAGACCAACAAAGTTGTATTCAAGGTATGAGCTTCTGCATGCATGCATACTTCCTCAAATACATGTCACTGGACTCAAACTTCTTTCTATAATATGCATCCTTCATCTTGTACAACCATTCTTTTCAATACACTTCCCAACTTCTGACCCATCTCCATTTCTACTCCTGTCTAATGAAGGGGGCTTTGACTCTCAAAAGCTCATATGCTGAAACTCGTTAGTCTCTAAAGGCACTCCTGCACTCGAATCTAACTGGTTCGGATCTCAGTCACAGAACACCAATTTCCCAGGCCGTGCAGTTTGACCTTCAGTGGTCCATGCTGTGTCGGGAGTGAGGGTCAGGGTGGGGCGGCTACAGAGCTTTCTAAGGCACAGTTTTCCTGATTCTGCAGTAGAGCGAAATTCCCCATGAGCATCCACAATTACCCTCTGCAAGCATCCCTTAATGTACATACAGTAGACCAGAAGCTCTTGGGTCAGGGTCACTTGGAAGCCGCTGAGCGGGTTCTTCGCTGAACACGTATAGTTCCCTTGGTACCTGGGTGACATGTGGTGCAGGAGGAAAGAGTTCTGGGAGCCGTTAACTTCCGTGAATAGCTCATGAGTAGAACCGGACGGGTTGAAATCCCACTTGATTGTGGGCACAGGCCGGGAGATGGTGGTGCAGGTGAAATTGAGGATGTCGTGTCTCTTGGCGTAGAGAGTGCCATTTGGCAGCCGTGTGGTGGGATTGATCTCGACATTGTTCCTCTCAGGGCCACCTGGAAGGTGATCAGAAAAGTCATTATTCTACAGCAGGCAATATAAATCTACCCATCTGTCGGCTACTCCTGTCTCTAGAGGTTAGGTAGACATCAGACAAAGGACCTCTTCTGTGTTGGTGTGGAAATCAACCCGCTTAGACTAGGGTGATGGCAAAGGACTGCTGCACCTTCAAGTTAATGGGAAATTTCTTGCAGTTCAGCCTACCCACTCAACAGTTAACAGATGAAAATAGGACCATGCACATAACATCCCAGTTCTTGAGTCAAGGATCACTGCCCATGCTGCCCCGCTCTCCCACTACATATTGCTCAAAGTGGTGCTCCATCTGCTTTTTAAAAAGTGTTTGCTCTTTGGGTTGAAATATATGCTAGAAATGCACCACTTTCCTAAGACTTGTTATCAGCAAAGTGTGATTCACCAGCTTGTGGAACGGCAGGCTGTGCTCAGCCAAGGGGGGTGGGGGTGGGCACAGAACTAGACCAGGCAGGATGCCGGGAGTTCTGCAAACAGAGCTTCCAGTGTGTGTGTGTGTGCGCGGGGGGGGGGGGGGGGCGGTTCTATAGTCTGTCTGCCTTACTGAAACTCATTAGATGTGCATGGCCCAATACAGATTCCACTGCGGTAAGATGGAAGGGAAGGTTCAAGGTCTACCCTCCGTGTCACTTTTGCAGATGGGACCATCCTCCAAGTAACTTTTCCTCCTCCTTAAGTGGTTCTTCCATTGGATGAAGGCTTCAAACTTGAGCCAAAAGGAAAAGTGGGGTATAAATATTGTAGTAAATCTATCAGCTTTGCTCACTGCAGTGATAGGATAGGGCAAGGGTGGCCAAACTTGTTTAATGTAAAAGCCACATAGAATAAATGTCAGATGTTTGAGAGCCATAAGGCATGAACGTCAGATGTTTGAGAGCTACAAGATGGATGGATGGAAGGAAGGAAAATAGATGAGGAGGGGGAGGGAGGGGAGGGGGAAAACAAGCAACTTTAAATATATTATCCAAGCCACCAACTGGCTTGGCTTGAGAAGTGATTTGAAGGGACAAATGCCTTCTCAAACCTGCCAAGAGCCACACAATATGTGTGAAAGAGACACATGAAGCTCCTGAGCCACAGTTTGGCCACCCCTGGGATAGGGATAGGATCCACCCAATTATTTGTCCTTTGGGGAAAAATATGGTTCCTCATTCGGGTACCTATACATTTGCCCAATGGGGCAGTTACCAACTCCCTGAAGTCATTTCAGGTTGGCAAAATAACATGGGAGGGGAATGCTTTACCCCTCCTCCTGGATCTTTTGCTGCAGTTCAGGTCTGAATTTGGCCCTTGTTTTGCCTTATATTTAAAGGGATGCACACACTGAGGGCTCCATTCTTGGAACTCCTAAGATCACACCTGGCTGGCCAACCAAGAGAACTGATGCATCTACCCACCCACTCTGACATTAAGCTTCCAAAGAACCTGGACACAGTTGAACCTGGATAAAGGATAAATCTGCTTGCTCAGATAACATTTTATTAAGGAATGCCCCAAAGCCACTAACAGGGACAGCGAGAAGGATACCAGGGAGCACCCCTGGTAAACAGAAAACATCATTTGGGTTGCCCTGGCAACCCTAATTGGCATGGTTGCTTAAGCAACCCAAGTGATGGTCAAACTCTCTTGAGACTTTGGAAGTCCCTATAGGAGATATGCAACTCCAAGTGGTGGGTTTTTTTAAAGGGTGGAAGGCAAGGTGGATTTACTACTGCAGCTCCCAAGTGGACATAGTGGTAGGTGGGATGGCAGGTTGCCATCCCACTGCCCTGCCTCATTCAGCTTCCTGACAAAGCTGGCTTAGATACTGTAAAACAAGAGTTAGACAGATTTATGGAGGAGAGGTTAAGCAATAACCATATGCTGTGCTAGGTGAACAGAACCTCCAGGTTCAAGGGCAGTATATCCTGGCATACCAGTTGCTAGAGGAACTGCATCAGCAGGCTATTCATACTGTTTGTGAGCATCCCAGAGACATCTGCTGAGGGGAAGGAAAGTAAAGGTGCCCTCTGCAAGCACCAGTCGTTTCCTACTCTAAAACAAGTTACTAAAAAAGACAGACTGTTGTTACAATCCAGCAGAGCTGATCATATGAGTTCCAGCAGACATTCTTCACAACTATGACAGATTGAATAGATTTGGAAACCTTTTGCACCCTGGACAAAGCGAGTGCAGCTCTTGTTTGGGATATGCATACTGCAGAAGCGGCTGCTGACCACACCTTGAAAACAAATTCAGAGCTATGCCGGGAACTCAGCCAGAAAAATAGGTAGTGTAGACGAGAAAGGCTCGTCTAGGCAGAAAGAAAAACAGCCGATTCCCCCACTGAGGGGAATGTCAGTTTGTAGGGAGGAGCTGGGGGAGGGCGTGACAGGATGAGGGGAGATTGGCTGGCTGAAGGGAAGACGACCTGGGTGAGCAGGGTTCTCCCTGACTGGTTCTGAAGCCCAATTTTAAATGTGACGTTAGTGCAGCAAAGGTCTTTCCTGTCCAACCCTGCATAGGCTCAGCACCTTATTTACACTGTGCTGCAAGCCATGCAAAGTAGGTATGTGTGCTTATCTTCAACCGCGGCACAATACCCACAAGGGCTACAAATCTCCGGCATGCCAAATCAGCAAACAGACCCGCTTTGCAAAGGTCGTGTCACAAGTGTCATGTTTAAAATGGTTCTCATTCTTCTCTAAACACACTTCCCAATTCTCCCTGTTCCTTCCTTTGCCCTTCCGCACTCCATTCATTCTTTGTTTTCCCCTCAGACTTCCTCCTTTTCTGCTCTTTTCCCCATTTTCATGCCTCCCCTCTCCTCCTGTTCTAGTTTGTCTTGTTTTGATTCACTGGTGTTTTGCAGCCAGGTGGTTCAGAGTGCAGCTTGCATGAGCAATGCTCACCCTCCTCTCCTGCAGTGGTTCTAGCCACTGGTTCTACAGAACATGCAGCAAGAAAGCTCCCCTCATGCCCTACCTGGTCACAGAGCAAAACAGGGCTCACTTACTGGCCACAAGCAACTGGATTCTGTGCAAGTGATCTGTCTCATTCAGCACTTCCTTGCAAGTGTAGTTGTTTTCGTCTTGCAGGCGCAGCCCTGCGATGTGCAAGGAAGCGTTCCCAAGGAGTGAGAAGCGAGAGTCATCCGGGAGCTTGCCATCTGAGGAGAAGAGAATGGGGGTAGTGTTGGGATCCCCCTGAAACCACTCCACCACAAGTGCTTGCTGTGAAGCATTCTGGCACGTCAGAGTCACATTCCCGCCTGCTATCCCAATTACCAGTGTTTCTGTCCCTGTAAAAGAAAAGGAGAAAGTTACCTCCAACAGCAATCACCACATTCTTTCATGCAAAGTCATCTGTTGTCCTCTTCTCTTACTGGCACAGAGGATCTGTCAGCAGAAAAGCAGAAGCCAGATCCTCCGTGTTCCCATGGAGCCGATAACAAAAGTGGTGCTAAAAAGTCTGCCATGAAAATGTCCTGATGTGATGTCACTCCATGGGTCACTCCTTTTTTAATGGGTCCAACCAAACCATGAACAAAGCACTGGCACACTAACTAGGCCACACAGATCTTTTCTACAAGAATTAAAAAATGTAGGACCAGGATCACACCTATTGCCATGACTGGCATCTGCCTTTTGTCCCAATGAGGAATGACGCCAACCTGGGTCAAACAACTAAGAACAAAACTCTGGACTCTAGAAAAGACCATTGTGGGGGCGGAAATACACTCAGGGTTTCTTTTTCAAATGAACCAATCACACAGTCTGAAGCTGAGCCGCAGCTTCAAAAAAAATCTATTACAAGGCTTGTGCTCTCTTCAGCCTTGCCTCAGATTAAGTCCAGCGTGTGGCAAAACCAAATGCAGTGCTCAGATCATCACGTTTGGGCAAGAAGGAAGCCCATCTCTCCCCTCCCCCTTTGTTTACTAGCAAACTAAAAACTTCATGGGTAGATGCTGTTTTTGGGTCAAAAAGGTTTGCTTTTGCTTACCCTGATGTTAAGCAAACTGCCCTAAAAATAGGATTTTGGGGAATTTAGAGCGGAGGGCAATCTGCCTTTTAGCGAGATCTAAAAACCTGTTTATACAGAAGGTTTCTACTTTGGAACTTACCCAATAACGAGACAGTGTAATATAATATTAAAAGGTTTATCATGAAATAAAGGCAAACATACAAGGGTATAAAGTCACAAAACTTACATACAGTCCTAATGAAAATAAGATATAGATAGTGGTACATACAAGGATTGACAAACAGGGTAATAATTATCTATCGTAGGCTTCAAGGAAGGCTCCAATGGCGACAAAAAAGGGGATGAGAGATGGACCCTTAACTGATCAGGTTTCGGGGGTGTATCTAACAGTGGGGAATGTGGTACTGTTAGATGAACACATGTGGGGAGTTGGGTCAGAGGTTATAAGGACTACCTTGAGCCCTTAGGGGGTAGGAGGTGCAGGGGCAGATGACAGGTGGTCAGCTGGTACATGAGCTCAGAGAAAGGAGAGGCTCTGCAATGGCCATAAGGGCTGGACTTGTGTGGTAGCCAATGGCCAGTTTATTAGGGGCACTTGATTGGATGCCCATACCTGGCCAATGAGCAGACCTGGCCCTGGTTACCTGATTGGGCATCCAGGTAACAATGGGCAAAGAGTGGGAGGCTCCAGGGTGACAATTAGGGCAATGCATGGGTGAGGGTATTGAAATGGAAGTGCGTAACAAGCTATCAAAACTTATCTAAAGGTGACAGTAGAGGCCAAATTGCTACCCAAGGTGACACCCGATCTATACAAAGAAGTCTGGCTCTAGGTGAAGCTGTTCTTCCTCTTCTTTACATCTTTACTGGCACCATCCTTTGTCTTGTGTTCTGTTGGACAAAAGCTTAGGCAGTCTGGCAGGATCCATGCTTAAGATAAGCTTGATTGCCTTATGCAAAAGTTGAAGCAGCTGTTGGATACATGAGTCTCTTGCTTTGCTGTAATAGAGTCAGGAAAACAAGATGGATTCTGGTGGTGTTAGCTTTTGGTTCATGGAAACAGGCTGGAAACTGTTTGCCTGTACAGTTCATGGCGGCGTGGCTTCTTCCACCGCAACGGCTGAGATTGTGCACACAAGGAGCGTCTGGAAGCTCATTTGTAGTTTTGGCTAACACCCATCCAGAGATGTAGAATGCTGCTGCAAAGCTGAGGCTTATAGTATCTGCATAAGCCTTAGAAACCGTGGGCAAAGTCCACTTCTTAGAGCAGATGTGTGTAAATTGGATCTCCAGACACTCTGGCAACCAAATGGATGATTATGATGTCCGTATATAACTGAAATTAGGGGTCTCTTAGCCATACTGATATAATCTTCTGCTCTTCCCATTCCCCACTGGTGATCCACCAGAATTTTATTACACACACACACAAATTGAGAAAGCATTACTGTAATCATTCTTGCAAAAGACTCCTTTCCAATACTTAAGGCAGAAACAGATGCAATGGCAGAGATCTATAATTGAATCTATTTTTGTAAAATTAAAAACAGGCCTGGGAAGCTCGTTAAAATACACAACCAGCTGGATCAAACCAGTTGTCCATCAGTATCACATGGTGGCCAAACAGCTGCCCAGGAGGGTCAACACAGTGGGCATAGAAGCCAAGGACTCCCCTTGATGTCACCTCCTAGCACTGCTATTCAGAGGTTGGCTGAGTCTGGATCTGGAGGCTCCCTTTAGCTATTGAGGGTAGCCACCATTGATGGGTCTTGCCTCCATGAACTGGGAAGGGAAGCAATGTTAAAGAACATGCTTTTTTTTTCTTTCTCAAGAAGACGACAGTAACAGATACTAAGGGCAAACAGGTATATAATGACCAGTTTCTTAATTTGCCTGTTGGTGATTCCCCTCCACATTAGCCACAGTTTGAAGCAGCATGCCGTTTGAGATGGACACTTGAACAGATTCTGCAAGATTCTTCCTATGTTCTTAGCTGCAGGCAGTGTATCTGCCTTCCAGTAAATGCAGGGAAAACAACAAGCCAGGGAAAGAGTGTTTTGTGGCTCACTCATGGACTCCCCAAAAGCATCTGGTTGCCTCCCTACTGGAAAAAGGATGCAAGCAGGCTTAGTTGATCTTTTAGTGTTATCCAGCAGCAGGGTTTATTCTTACTGAAAGGAGGCTGGAAAAGTGACTTTGTACATTAGCATCTCCAGCATACTGTTTTGATACATTCATTTATTTATTCATTAAACGTCTACCCAGCCTTACATAAATGGATTCATCGTTGCTCGTTGCCAAGAAATACATTTGCTCTCCTCCTAATTCCACCTTCTTACCACATTGCCTTCCATTTGGAACCTAACCATACTTACTCTAAAGTAAGCTCTATGGATTCCCAGTGGGAATTGAGGCCTATAATTGCTGCCTCGATCTCTGGCTCATCCTTTCAAACAGGCAAAGATTCTAAAATCAAGTAACAGATGCTTCTACAAATTGTTTGCCTGCCTCAGAATTACAGAGTGAAATATCTTAAACTGAAAGCCAGTGTTCACTTACTTGGAAATAAGGCCCACTGAACACCATTGGACTTACTCCTGCATGATCATGCACAGGATTGCACAAGCATTCCTGTCAGATTCCGGAAGCTAAGTAGGGTCAGACCTTGTCTGCACTTGGATTCAGGGGCCATTTTGTAGAAAAAGAGGTTCCAGAGCTCATTAGCACAACTTATTTGCATAGGCCAACACCCCTGACATCACTGGAAGGTGTACTAAATTTTATCAGCTCAGCATCTACCTTAAAATGCTTCTTGAATTATAATTGTCATAATAAAACCTTATCCTCATCATACTTTTAAAATTACTTTCTCCAATGTGGCTACACTGGCATGATGAAGATTTGCATCTGTGTACTTCACATGTTTTGGTTATTTCCCCACTTTTTGTGAGGAAAAGTATTAGAAAGTTGGTCAAATCTTAGAGTTCAGCAAAATTCTCACAAGGAGTTTGAACAATGGAGCCCAGAAGCAAGTATGGGGGGGGGGGGGCGGTAAGAAAGAGCACAATAAAATTTAGAGGTTCCGGAGCTCCGTTCCTGTGAGCTCCTGCCCAAAATGAGGCCCACATGGATGAGAGACCACAGAGTCCCAGAGTCAGTATGCAGAAGCAAGCAATGGCAAATCACCTCTGAACATCTCTTGCCTTGAAAACTCCATAAGAGTTTTGACTTGATGGCACTTTCCACACATCCCTTTGTATTCAGAATGGTACTACAGCCAAGGTGATGCACGACTTGAGGCCATGTCTATCAAACACTTTCTGGGAAACAAATCCCACCGAACACAGCAGAGATCTCTTGTGAGTAAGCACATGAAGGGCTGCACTGAACGCCTCTGGACTGTACACCGCAGATCCAATCCCGCCGCCACAATGAAAACCCGTTTTAAGGTTGCAAATCGCAGTGATGCTTTCCGGGAAGTAAACCCCACGGAACAGCGGGACTTTACTCCTAGCACCTAGAGAGGCAAGGTATGCGTCCCACCCATTGCAATGGCAGCGTTAAACAAGCGCCGCAGAAAGAAATGGGAATTGAAAGTGCTTACTCTTGACATGACTGTGGCCGGACAGATTTTTTTGGGTTTTTAAAGCTTTTCTGAGCTTTCAGGCGGGTGTCGAGTCAGGGCTAGATACTGCTGAGTAACAAGGTGAGACCGGGAAGTAGGTGGATTGAAAGTTTTGTTGTTTTTTTTAAAGCAAGGGCATAGTTTATGAAGGAGTTCCTATTTTTTTTTTTTTTTGAGATTCTCTGTTGTCACGCCACGGCGGGAGCTGTCAGTGAAGGAGCGGGATGCTAACCTTTGTTTCAGCGCCCTCCCCCCGCTAACTGGGGATAGGGCTCGGTCGTCGGGAGGGGTGCACCTTCTTAGTCCAGAGTGCGACCCGCCTCTTACACGCACCGGCGCCCCCTTCCTTCCCCGCTTGCGCCCCAGCCCGCGCGCCTGCCCCTTACCTGCAGCGCCCTCGAAGACGCAAAGGGCGCAGACCAAGCAGAGCCCCGAGAAGAGCCGCCTCGCCATGGCAGCCTTGACTGGCCGAGCCCGAGCGACCCGCCGGTGCCCCCGCGGGCTACGTTGGAGAGGCGAGGCAAGGCGGGCGGGCGGGCGAGCGAGATCTCCGCCCCAGCGGGGGCGGGTCTGCGAGAAGTGCAGCCCTCCAGGCCGACAGGGGCTGCCCGCGTGGCTCGCTGGCTGCAGCCGTTCTCCTCCTAGCGTTGGTTTGAGGCATAGGGATCAGGAATGTTCATACTCCAGGGCTCAGGCCTGGGGCCCTTGAACTTGTTTTTCTCTCTGAACACTTTCCCCCGCCTGACTCGGCTCCTGGGCCTTTGCCAGGTGCAGAAACTGGGCACGAGCCCCGTCCCCGCACTTCTTACTCCATTTCTCCCCCTGGGAAAGCCGCAGACCGCGCCTGGTTGCGGAGAAGCGAAGCCCACTTGCTTAATGCAGCCGAATGAATCGTTGCGTTTTCTGTAGGCTTCTGCCGAGCCGCGGCGTGTTTACTTAGGAGTAAGTCCCACTGACGACGCTTCCCTGGCAGTTGTGTTTAGGGTTGCGGGCCAGTTTACGTATGCTTTTAAGACCAGCTGTGCTCCCCCGCCCCCCAGCTTTTTAGCCCATCTGCCCTCCACGTTCAGAAGGGTACGCAGGCACATCTCCTTCTTGCTCCAGTTGACCCAAACAACAACCCTGTGAAAGCTGAGAGAGAATCACTGGCCCCAGGTCAACCAGCAAGCTTCCAAGAGTGGGGATACACTAGATAATGCGTTTTACATCTGGATTTTTGCTATTCTTACCCAGTAAAAATCTGGATGTAAAACGCATTGTTGAGTGTAGTGTGAATGCAGGTCTCCCAGGTCCTAGTTAGACATTCCATACTGATGCAAGAACACATGAAACTGCCTTATACTGAATCATCAAAGGCAATATTGGCTACTCAGACTGGCAGTGGCTCTCCAGAGCCTCAAGCAAAGGTCTTTCACATCCCCTCCTTTCTGGTCCCTTTAACTGGTGATGCCAGGGACTGAACCTGGGACCTTCTGCATGCCAACCAGAGGCTGTCTGCACCAATTATGTGAATCTCTCTCTGCTGAAGGAGAGGAGGAAAAACTGGCCTGCTTGAACCCCTAAGAGCTGACCGCTGACTGGAAGAGGAGGTTTGGATGGGACTTTCCTATTTATAGCTCCCCCCTAATTCCTTGCAGGCTCTCAAAGTTGTGATGATGATAATTGCATCCACATTCATTCTCCAGGCAATCTGTCCAGAATCCCTATAAACTGCAGCAAGTGGGTGGGACAAGGACTGAAGATGAGAGAGGTGGCTTTTCTAACAGCACAATCCTAAGAAGAGCTATATAGTCCCAAGCCTACTGATGCCAATGGACTTAAAAGGATGTAACTTTGTCTAGGATTGCACAGGAAGTGACTTCCCCAATACCTTCTCTCCACACCTGTCTGCTACCACTGCCACAGCTGCCCTGCTCCACTTGCCAGAGAGAGACAGGAGAGCTCCATATTTGTGCCAGTTACTTCTGATTCACTGCATCTATAATGTTTGTTCCTCCTACAGGTGTGCATTTGGAAAAGCTCCTTAGCAACAGTCTCCTCCCCATCCCAAGGGAAAGATTATATTTCCCAGAAACCCAAAGCGGAGTATGTGCTAAGCAAATATGTTAGTAACACACACAAGGCAGACTGTGCACAATCTTGAGCAAACATCACCAGAGAAGTCCCCTGGGAATGTAAGCCAACCCAAGCAAAGAGCAAAAAACACCAGTTATGTTGCCTGCGAGATGCGAAAGCACCAGGAACCAGAGAAGAAGAAAACACAAAATTGTTTGCAATGAAAGGGTGTTGCCTCTCCAACCAGCCCAGAGTAGTTGAATATTTCTGGTTGCTTGTTAGATCTGCAGCCATTCTATCATTGCAAGGTTTGCAAAACAGCAGAGTCGTCTGTGCTGGGAAAACCGAATGGACCGCAAGCAAAATGGAGAACGGACTCAGAAGGAGACAAGCCAGATCATGAGATAAAGGAATCGGCATCCCCAGGGCTATAAAGAGGAAACGTTCAAGGATGGTAAAAAAAAAAAATGCTAAGAAGAGAGAAGTGCTAAGAAAAATGCCCAGAAACAACAGACATGGAACAAAATACAGACCATCGGATGGAGGTATGCCAAACATGCAAGGTATAAACATGTGACATTTGCAGTTAAAATTCTTGTTCAATAAGTGCTTTGGTATCTTCCCAAAACTTCTTAAAAATCACTTGTTTGATGTCAGAGAAATGGAAGTAAGGATACATAGGTTGGAGATCCTGTATAACCGTTGGGAGAGCAGACGTGTGGTTCTGCCATCCACTAAGGCAATGATAACTGTGGCCATTGTGTGTTTGTAGATGCATATGCTGCATGAGCCCCATTGGCAAAGACTCCCTTCTGCTTTTGAGGAGGAAGGACTGTACAAATGCAGTGAGGACCGACAGGACTTTTAAAACATGCTCGGGAAAAACAGGCATTTGTTTGTTAAAGTACTCCCAAGTTTCCACACCTGTTGTGTTTGGAGGACGGTTCTTTTCAGGGGTATGACAAAAATCATGAGCTAACAACTCTCTCTGCTTTTACTTCATGGACCACTTACCTCTTTCTCTTCTACATGGGCTCTTTTCACCATTGAGAGGAAAAGGGTGCCTCATTAGAGGCAAGAAAGGGCTAATGAATCAGAAAAAAAGAGGGAGAGGAGCTTAATTTTCCCAATGCCAGAAGAGTCCAGTTGTGTTTGACATGCTTACCACTCTAGACCAACCCTTTCACTCCTGTTTGAGGCTCATCTCTTTTAGAGTTGCCAATCCACCCTCCCCCCGCAACCCGGCTTCAGGGTTATCAGAAAGTGGGGGGCGGGCGGAATGTCTGCTGGGTACTCCATTATACCCTATGGAGACTAATTCCCATAGAGTATAATGAAACATTTATCCATGGGTATCTCAGACTCTTAGGGGGCTGTTTTTTGAGATAGAGGCACCAAATTTTCAGCATAGCATTTGCTGCCTCTCCTCAAAACATCTCCAAGTGTCAAAAAGATTGGACCAGGGGATCCAATTCTTTGAGCCCCAGAAGAAAGCGCCCCTATCCTTCATTATTTCCAAACGAAGGGAAGGCATGTAAAAGGCTTGTGGTCCCTTTAAATGCGATGGCCAGAACTCCCTTTGGAGTTCAATTGTGCTTGTCATTGTCACACAACTTTAGTTTAGTTTAGTTTATTTATGATTTATATCCCGCCCTTCCCACCAAGTGGCTCAGGGCGGCTCACAACATAAAATCCAACATAAAAATTCAGTTTAAGCATTTAACACAGTTAAAACATTTAAAACATTAAAACATTAGGAATAACAGAGGTCTAATAGAACCACACGTAGTTTCTTGTGCCGGTTAGTTATAGGCCAGCTGGAAGAGGGTTGTCTTACAGGCCCTGCGGAACTGAGCAAGGTCCCGCAGGGCCCTCACCTCTTCCGGCAGCTGGTTCCACCAGGACGGGGCCATAACAGAGAAGGCCCTGTCCCTGGTAGATTTTAAGCTTAATGAAACTTAAGAAGGACCACAATTTGGCATGCTTAAACATGGAGTGAATGGGTGTTGAGATGCTTTAGGCCTTGCTCCTGGTTCCCCAAAGTCCCCAGATATTTCTTGAGTCAGACCTGGCAACCCTGTTGCAATCTGGAGCTCCAGCAATGGGTTTTTGGCTTCTCCTTCCCCTCAGCTTCTCCAGTCCACATGCGCAGAATCCTTGGCCAATGCTGTGTGCATGAATCAGTCCCAAATAATCCAGTGCTGATGGAGTTATGTGACTGAAACTTGAGATGCGTCATTTGGTTTATTCACTTACCTAGAATGTTTTATATACTCTCCTGATGTAGTAGTAATCAGGATTAAAGCAGAGTAACATGTATACATACAAGAATCATTTCTTGAAATCATTAAAACACATCAATGTAATTATTTAAAAGAAACAAATAAGCCATAACCCTGCTGCATTGTTTCCCTGATCAAAAATCTTGCTTCCTTTTGTTGCTTTAAGCCTTCCAGGACTTAAAGCAGGCAGGTGGGGCATTTTTGATCAGGAAAATAACATGGAAAGGATTATCTCCCACATTTCCCTACCATCATGACCCTGTGTCATATTAGTAACTGCTTTTAAGGGCAACCTATATGTTGGGCAACCCAGTCACAAAACTCTACCCTGTGGCTGTTACACTAAAGCAGGGCCCACTGTTTTATGGTACTTAAGGACTACAATCTGGCATGCTTAAACATGGAGTGAATGGGTGTTGAGATGCTTTAGGCCTGGTTTTACAAATGCCGTGGGATGAGGTGGTCATGAGGTGGTCATGAGGTGGTCCAGGTGCTGTGGTTATAGAATGGACTTTACCACTACAAAGAGAGTCCCTCTTTAATAATTCCAGCATGTGATCACAGCATGTGAAGGGCTATACTAGAATCTTCAGCCATAAATTATTTTGTTGGCAGGGAGTTTTCACATCAGTGAGCATTTAAAAATGTGTCTCCCCCATTTGCATTCTGAAGTGGTCTACTCCATTCCATCATTCCCTTTTGCTGCATATCTGGACTAAAGCTTTCCTTGGTGTTGAATTGTAGCCAGGTATTGACAACGAGAATGTAAATATATGCAGAGATGAGACGCTCTGCTTCTTTCCCACAGATAAACAATTCAGGAAGTACTTGCCTGGTGGAGATTGTACTGCAGGTTGTGGAATATGGCCCCTTCTCCAAGATTTTACACAGGAATAAGGGACAAACTTGGTAGTACAACCCAGTTCTCACACCAGAGATTGCAGTCTGAGCCCACGATGCTATCATGTGGCTTTTGAGGTTCCGCTGCACCTTCTGTTTGCTGCATTCATGTGCTATGCAATAGCCAGTTTTTCACCCCTGTTAAAACCAGATGGGTCATTATTCTTGTTAAAGAACGTCATAATTACCCTAAAATTACCCTGAGCCTATTTGGGGAGGGTGGGATACAAGTGCAATAAATAAATAAATAAAATAGGTTACCTGTTCAAAATGAACCTTAGCAACTGCAGTGTCTGAAATGGCAGACAGCAGACATGTGTTTTAGTATGCACATATTTTATATGCATCTGCACTATAAGGATGTATCCCTTCTCTCTTCTAAGGGTCAAACCAGACAATATGGGAGTTGCCAGCTCTCTCTCTCTCCCCCCTCCCCTTTAAATTGCAGACATGCAGGCAGCCCAGTTCAGATTAGGACCATAATATGAGGGGAGGGGTGGGCTAAACCTTCCTCCACACCAGTTCTACAGACTGGAGCAAACAGCTTTATGAGGCCATTTCAGGCTAAGAAAATGGCACGGAGGGGAAAGGCTTAACCTGACCCTTCACTGACACTATAGCTCTCTGCATGGCTGGTATTTTAAGGGGAGAAAACCTATTAGGAGCTCTGTGTACAGAATTTCCACCATTATATTTGGTCCATTTCAAGGATTTAGCTTGCAGAGACTTTGATGGGGGCACTGAACTGTGAAGAACGACCGTTCTAGCAACTCATGCTATGAATTTTGACAAGGATTGTTCATAGGTTAAAAACAAGGAGGAACACAAAGGATTGACAGGGAAGGGAAACTCATTTGTTATGAAGGCCGGATCTGACTTAGACATTATCAGGCCAAGCCATATGTGTCATAAAATGTAATGTCAGGCAGTGGAGATATAAACTTTAAAAAGGATACAGACAAACACAATTAAAGATTTTTAAAAACAAAACTTAAAATAAAACATGCTTAGCACTCTTGCAATATTTTGTTTATTTAACAGGCTGTCATAATTGACACTTCTTGCTCTGAATCATTGCATCAAAATCTGGAGACAATGTCTGTGTTGTAGCAATCTTGAGTATGCTGTTCAGGAGTTGTTCAGGTGTGTATCTGTAAGTTGCAAGCCTACTTTTGATTTATTGACATTATTTATTTATTTATTTATTTATTACTTTGCATTTATATCCCGCCCTCTCCGCAAGCGGACTCAGGGCGGCTTACAGTATCATAAAAACAATCAATTCCATAAAACATATAAAACCATAATACATTTATCAGTTTAAAACTATTACGCTATCTCAATCCAGTCTGGCGGTATTGGGTTCTGACTATGACCACCAGCTTCTGTAGGATGTCCAGTGGCAGCCCATTTTCAGTCAACCAGAAAAGCCTGTCTAAACAGTTCGGTCTTACAGGCCCTGCGGAACGCCGACAAATCCCGCAGGGCCCTTATAGCTTCTGGGAGGGTGTTCCAGAGTTCTGGTGCTGCCACCGAGAAGGCCCTAGATCTTGTTGCGCATAGCCTGGCTTCTTTTGGGCCAGGGGCAGACAGCAGATTTTTTGTCCCTGATCGCAGTGCTCTCTGGGGGATATATGGGGAAAGGCGGTCCTGTAGATAGGCAGGTCCCTGACCATAAAGGGCTTTAAAGGTTAATACCAACACCTTGAAGCGAACTCGGAACACAACAGGCAACCAGTGCAGCTCTCTCAGCACTGGCCGAATGTGCTCCCGTCGCGGTAGCCCCATTAACAGCCATGCCGCAGCGTTCTGCACTAGTTGTAGTCTCCGGGTTAGCGGAGATTACAGAAATCTCATGGTCAGTTCTTTGAGCCTAAGGATGAAATGGCTGGGCATTGCAAACTCTTGTACATAAGTCACTTCATGTGCTGGTCAGCCAGTGGAGAAAACAGAGGCTTTGCTCTGTAGCTCCTGTAAGACTGAACAAGCCTGACAACACAAGCTGTTACACAGAAAGAAGCAAGAGAGGGAGAAGGAAGCAGAGGAGAGTTGCTTATGGCCCTGATATGGCCTTGGGCTGCACATTTGACACTGTTGGTCTATTCCAGTTTGTAGTTGCTCTCCAGGTAATCAGGCAGAGGTCTTTCACTTCCCCTGATCCTTTTAACTGGAGATGCTGGGGATTGAATCAGGGATCTTTTGCAAGCAAAGTCAGTGCTCTGCCCTGGAGTTACATCCCATCTCAAGTCTTCCCTATTTTCCTCTCACTCTGTCTGCTACTCTTCCTGCTCTTATCACCTTGTCTGCCCAGTTGCCTCCTTGCTCTGCTAGTTTGCCTGCCCTGCCTACCTAGTGTGCTCTCCCTCTCACCCACCTTCCTTTCCTGACTGGCATTGCAAAGCAATAGACTTGCGGGGGTGGTAAATCATCGCTGGCTGAAGCTTACCCTTGTTGCTTTCTTGATGTGGTTGCTGCCACCACCTTTTTGCATGGCACCTTGGGTAGCTACAGCAGTACAACATACTGCTCAAACTTCTTTTTCCCATGCTTATATCTGTGCATGTGCACTGATATTGCTGTTATTCTGGAGGTGGGTGGGTGCTCCCATTTAAAAAAAAACCTTTTTCTATACCCTATTCCTGTGTAATACTGTTGTGCAAACATTTTGATCTTCAAAAAGTGGGGATGCTTGTCTATTTGATATATAGATAAGGCTAAAACAGCTCGTGACTTACCAAAAATGGGTGCTAGAAAACAGGGACTGTTTGTAATAATGGAAGCATATAAAGTATATGATGTGCACACCAATGGGCAGGTGAGCTGGCATGAGCACATTGTATCCATGTCTTCAGGTCTGCATTTTGCTTAGCTTTCTTGGTGTCTTTCATTGGTATACCAGCTTTTCATAACCATGTTGTCCAATGCAGTGAGGTTGGCAATAACGTGAGTTATGAAACAGCTGCAGGGAGAAAGCATATGCAAATAAGGGGAAATGTATTCTTCAACGCTGAACCCCTGCAAAATCACAGACCTTAAGCTGACGCGGTCACAAGGTGGCGCACCTCCAAGCAGTTGTACTAATACATATCAGCAATTTTTAAAGTGGTAGACCGTCTTAATTGGAGGATGCTTAGGAGTCTTTGAACATTTAAAAATCCTAGATATGCTCAAATTAAGACCTCCTGCCACTTTAAGAACTGGAGATGTGCATTACTATAATTGCTTGCAGATGCACCAACCAATTATATGCACATCTTTGTGCAAAAGTCATAATGTTTCATGTTTTAAGTTATGTCCACATGGTAGTGCTTAGAGCATTGGATTAGGAGCTAGGAGACCCAGGTTTGCATGTGTCTGTGGGGTGTGGGGAGGGCACTTTCCTGTGGTCCCAGCTGAAAGTGCATTTACCAGTTAAGAAAATGTAATATGATCTATTTATATCACGTCAGAAATAAAACACCACTACTTGCTTTTCTGACCATGGATAAACTGGGGAGACTTATGTTGCATGTACAGACCATATCTGGAAAGGTTATGATGTAGACACGTCATGATGGGTTAACCTTTCCTTCAGACCTCTGAGCTAACGGTCCCAGAAGGGAAAAAGGCAGTCACTTTAAGAAATGTCCGAGGTAACTTCCAAAGATGTGAGTTTGGGGTACGTATTTCTCAGATTGTTTGCCTTTGCCTGTACCTTTGCACAGGACACCCTAGTGCAGGGGTGACCAAACTGCAGCCCGGAAACCACATGTGGCGCTTTCACACATTGTGCAGCTCTCAAATCTCCCACTGCCCCGTCAGCCGGCATTTGTCTTTAAAGCACTTCTCCAAGCCATTTAAAGTTGCTTTCTTTCCACTTTTCTCCCCCCATTTATTTCCTTCCCTCCCTCAAACATCTGACGCTTATTCTATGTGGATCTTCCATTAAGCAAGTTTGGCCACCCCTGCCCCAGTGGCTCCTCGACATATCAAAAGATCTCCAGAGTGCAAAGGGCTAGTTCGGCAGACTTCGGTCACTAATGTAACCTTGTACAGCCTTAGACCCGCCTCTTCCCCGAGCACCCGCTCTCTCCCAAGCCAATGAGAACGGAGAGATGCAATCCCACGTGTCCGGAACTGCTGTCACTCATCCGCCGCGAGAGTCTGCGCTTCAAGCTGGGGTTGGTGGGCGTTCGCGCCCTTCTGGGGGGTTTAGCAGTGAGAGTAGCGGCGCAGCGGTGTCTTGCAACGATGGCGGTGGATCTTAGCGCGTGGAGCGGCCCGTTGCAACTTACTGAGGTGGAGGAGAAGCCGGCCAAGCCCATGCGGGTCCGCTACGGGGGAGTGGAGATCGACGAGCTGGGCAAAGTGCTCACTCCCACCCAGGTAACAGAAGCAGAGGCATTCTAATGCGCGCGGTCTCTCTTTGTTTTTTTTGCAAAAAGCAATCCCACACAAACACGCTTGGTACAAGAGTCTTGTAGGCTTTGCTTTCTTCTGCATGCTTCTTTCTCTCAAATGCAATAGGAAGAGGAATGGGATAGGAATGAGAATCTGCTAGGCTTCAATTGACTGCATTAGTGCTCGACATAATCCTGTTCCAAATCCATCCTGTTTAGTGATTTTGCAGACCCCCTTCTCCAGTTGCAAGAGGAAGAACCAGAGCAGGCCCGTTAGATGCAAGGTCTGGCTTAGCCCCGGATCTTTGTATTTAGCTCTCGACAGATACAAAGGGGAGAGGGGAGTACTGAAACCTTGATGCGTGCGCATAATGGATCTTTTGCTGGCGAGCCATGGCAGATCTGCGCATTTGGGATTAGAGGGAAGGGATTCTGGCTTTACGAGACGAGTTGTGTCCGGTACTTCTCTTTTTGAAAGCTGCTAAGTAGTTTCTGATGACATTCCGGGAGCCTTTCGTATAAAGAAAAAGATCCCTTCGCGTGCCCCGGAAGGCTCGGGAAGAGGAGATACGTAGTTTGCACTGCAATAGGAAGAAACAAATCACTTTGTCCCGTTGTAAGTGGCAACCGTTAAACAAAACGAGGCCAAGGGGCGGCCGGGAAGTGCAGCGAGCCGCTCAGGCCCCGGTTAGGCCCGCCTACTTGGGTGCCAGGTTACAGTTGGCGCCCCCTTGTCCCGGAACCCGGCAGCGCGTGCTCGGCGGGTGACCTGGATTGGCGTGGGTGGAGACTGCACGCCAGGGCGGTGTTTGCGGTCGCAGCCGCGCGCCGGGGTTAGACTCGGGACCGGATCAGGTGGCAACGACCGGGCCTGCTCTGGGGTGCAGGTGCTCGCTTGCTCAACAGGAAATTCCTCCGTGTAGCTCGAGAAATGAACATAAGAGAAGCCATGTTGGATCAGGCCAATGGCCCATCCAGTCCAACACTCTGTGTCACACAGCGGCCAAAAAATTTACACACACACACACACACACACTGTGGCTAATAGCCACTAATGGACCTCTGCTCCATATTTTTATCTAACCCTCTCTTTAAGCTGGCAATGCTTGTAGCTGCTACCACCTTTTGCAGCGGTGAATTCCACATGTTAATCAACCTTTGGGTGAAGAATTACCTCCTTTTATCCGCTCTAACCCGACTGCTCAGCAATTTCATCAAATGCCCACGAATTCTTGTATTGTGAGAAAGGGAAAAAAGTACTTCTTTCTCTACCTTCTCCATCCCATGCATAATCTTGTAAACCTCTATCATGTCACCCCGCAGTTGACGTTTCTCCAAGCTAAAGAGCCCCAAGTGTTTTAACCTTTCTTCATAGGAAAAGTGTTCCAAACCTTTAATCATTCTAGTTGCCCTTTTCTGCACATTTTCCAATGCTATAATATCCTTTTTGAAGTGTGGTGACTAGAATTGCACACAGTATTCCAAATGAGACCGCACCATCGATTTATACAGGGGCATTATGATACTGGCTGATTTGTTTTCAATTCCCTTCCTAATGATTCCCAGCATGGCGTTGGCCTTTTTTATTGCAATTGCACACTGTCTTGACATTTTCAATGAGTTATCTACCACAAGATCTCTCTCTTGGTCAATCTCTGCCAGTTCACACCCCATCAACTTGTATTTGTTGCTGGGATTCTTGGCCCCAATGTGCATTACTTTGCACTTGGCCACATTGAACTTCATCTGTCACATTGACGCCCAGTCACCCAGCCTCAACAGATCCCTTTGGAGTTCCTCACAATCCTCTCTGGTTCTCAACACCCTGAACAATTTAGTGTCATCTGCAAACTTGGCCACTTCACTGCTTACTCTCAACTCCAAATCATTAATGAACAAGTTAAAGAGCATGGGACCCAGTACTGAGCCCTGCGACACTCCACTGCTTACCATCCTCCACTGCGAAGACTGCCCATTTATACTCTCTGCTTCCTATTAATTAGCCAGTTTTTGATCCACAAGAGGACCTGTCCTTTTACTCCATGACTCTCGAGCTTACTAAGGAGCCTTTGATGAGGAACTTTATCAAAAGCTTTCTGGAAGTCAAGGTAAACAATATCTATCGGGTCTCGTTTGTTCACCCCTCAAAGAACTGTAACAGAGGCAAGATCTTTCCTTACAGAACCCATGCTGAGTCTTCCTCAATAACTCGTGTTCATCAATGTGCCTACTCATTCTGTCCTTGATAATGGTTTCTACCAACTTTCCCAGTATTGAAGTCAGACTGACTGGCCTGTAGTTTTCCGGATCGTCTCTGGAACCCTTTTTAAAGATGGGGGTGACATTTGCTACCTTCCAGTCCTCAGGAACAAAGGCAGATTTCAATGAAAGATTACATATTTTTGTCAGAAGATCCACAAGTTCAACTTTGAGTTCTGGATCATGCGTGCAGTTCTGGATCCAGAGCCAGACATAACGAGTAGGAAACGTGTGTCTTTGTTCGACAAACATATCATCAGTTACCCTCACTCAGTCCTAATGCCTACAGTGCTTTGGCCTTCCTGTGGGGCGCTGAGATAAAGGCTGGCCTAATCTAGGACCTGTTCCAAGTTTTGAGTCCCCTCAGGCTAAAGGTGCCCAAGCTCCATTAGGACCCCTACTTATGCCTGCTTTCCAGTACATCCACTTCTCTACCTGTTTGCCTTTCCTTTCTTCTGTTCCTTTCAGCATATAGTTGTTGAGGGTCTTTGGGGCAGTGCACCTGCTAGGAACCTTGGGCCCTGGGAGCTGCCCTACATCAGTGTATGCTGAAGTCAGCCCTGGCCTAATCCAAGGGTTGCCAACATCCTTGGGGGTGAAAAAAACTGACCTGCTCCTTCAACAGAGGCACAAGTATGGAAATAGGCTGCTGATGTTTCTTCTTAGCCTGGAAGGTCACCTGGTAAATAACATTCTGATAAAACTCTGTTAAAGGAGCAGAGCGTTCTTTTTCTCTCCAGGCTGTTGTCCTCACAGCACGACTCTGATTATTCCCCAATGAGAACAGAAATGCACCCTGCATAGGTGCTCAGGGCTCTTCCCTGCCTCTAAAGGGCCAAGGCAGGTGCTAATTGAGTAAATTGGCAGTCAGGGTGGCTGTGATTATTCACTTAGAGGGGGAAGGAGGGGTATATTCAAAAAGCACAAGTGAGCATCCCAGGAGAATGCACAGGGTGTGCTGTGGAGGTGTGTTAATAAAAAGCAGGTGTTTAACATTGATGGGCCTCCATTTTGGTAGCATCTGTGTTTACCAGCCCCCTTCCCCATGTTGTTTTGAATCTTGCATTAGAAAACTCTTTGTGTGGTCCAGGTACAGGAGGTGGCGAAATTAAGAGATGGAAGACTGGACTTTAGTACCTCTAGCTTGCAACTGGGGGGGGTACCATTTTTTACTGTTCCCCAGCAATGTTAAATCAATTCCATGTGAGCAGAAAGCATGCATATTGAGAATTTCTGGCACTGGCCGCTTTCTGAAGTGTTAGTTGTTGTTTTAATTTACAAGGTATTTTTAAAGCATAGGGGAGAATTAAATGTGACCCATCTGCTATTCGAAGTAGTATAGTCCCCTCAGCTGTCTCATTTTGACTGTTCCACTTCACAGGGCTTTTCAACTAGAAAAAGCCCAGCAGGAACTCATTTGCAAATTAGGCCACACCCCTGACATCACCATTGTTTCACACAGGGCTGTTTTGTAGAAATAGCCAAGCAGGACCTCATTTGCATTTAGGCCACACCCCCAATGCCAAGCTGTGTGTTCCTGCTCAAAAAAAGCCCTTCTGCTTCATATTACAAGTGCAAGATTGGGGTTATGTGTTCAAACGCAGTTGTGACCCCTCCAAAGTATAGCTTGCAATGGAATGCTCCTGGATTGCTTTTTACTGACTTTTTAAACTTGAACCTTGCAGTGCTTTGCCAGAGGTGCAAAGTCCCAGCACTGAGGTTAGTTGGAGTTGTCCCAGAGATAACTGCAGGAGCCATCTGGAACACCTATCACTCTCAGGCAGAATTCAAAGCTCCCCCTCCCAAGTTCAGCCACTGCCAGGCATTTGGCTGCCCTCTGACATCTCCTTTCTCACTTTGTCCTCCCACTCTCATCTCATATGGCCTTCCATGGAGACGTGTTTTTACAGGTGTCTCCTGTAGATAGTACAGCCTGCAATGGAATGCTCCTGGATTGCTGGTGGCTGCTACAAGATTCTTGGGAGTGATATTGACATCCACTGACCAGTATTGTTCCAAGACCTCAGTTCAGTAGCATGCACAAAAAATATGCACTTGATTTATGCACTGTCTGCCTTATTATTGATTCACATAGTTTGTTTACTTTGACTAGGAGAAGCCCTCTGGGACATCAGGCTGGCAGTGGTCTTTCTGCACACTGGCTTCTGCCACTTAACTGGTGATGCCAAGAACTGAATGAACCCTGGGACCTTCAGGCTGCAAAGTTTGGATTCTACACTGAAATCAGCCTTTTCCTGTTTCTCTTTGACCGGTTGCAGCACCTTCCAGGTGCTGGGGAACCTGAGCTTAGAATTCAGCTTTGGAGTGGTGTTGACACCTACAGGCCTGTGTGTGTTGAAACATCAATCAAATGCAAGCCTGAACATTTGAAGCTGTTTAGCATTGATCTCTGTTGCCAAAGAAAGGTCTCCCCTAGCTATCTAACAGGGCAGCAGTGCTCAGAAAATTGTGGCTTCTTGTGATTTCAGACCTTACAATAAACTACAATGCAAACTGTGGTTAACAAATTCTTTAGTAATATTTCAGTTTGGTGCCAAATTACAGTTCCTCTGGTGCAGTTTGTTGGGACACTCATATGCCACAAATTAAGTGGGATTTGCTCAGATTGTGGTGTATAGACCTTATTTTATTTTGTTTGAATGCAGCCTTAGTCAGTTGTAGGAAGACCAAAAAGGATACTTTTTAAAGCAGGACTTTTTTTGAACAAGAACACACAGGAATGCAGTTCTGGCTGGCTTGGCATCAAAGGGTGTGGCCTAACATGCAAATAAATTCTCGCTGGGCTTTTCTACAAAAAAGCCCTGTGTGAAACAATGGTGATGCTAGGGGGTGTGACCTAATATGCAAATACGTTGCTGCTGGGCTTTTTCTACAAAAAAAAGCCCTGTTTTAAAGTATCAAATTAGGCTCAAGCCAAGTTTCATTGAGTTTCACCAAATTCCCCTCCTTAGCCCCATCCCTCATGGCTTTTGTTCATGCAGCTCCCATGATCTCCAGCATAGCCTGTTTGGTGGTCACAGAGGGGGGACCTTTTTCTCCCATTTTCACCAGTAGAAAAACTGGTTGGATCCAGCGCTACAACAACAAACGAGTTAGCGCTGATAGTTGCTACAAGATTCCTTTTTTTGGTTACTCAGTGCAGAAGAAATGTATGTGAGTGATCTTTATTGAGGTATTTGGTTAATACAGCAGAGTTTTGCCCAGTCGGAGAAACATGATACTGGGTGCAGTAAATAAATCTCCCAAGCAGTATATTGGAAAAAGAGTAAATTTGCATTTATTCAGATAGATCCAGTTCACATTCAGGTTGTGGATGAAAGAAGAGAAAGAAGTCTAATCTAAAGAGTATTTTCCCTTTTACAAATGGCCAGCTAGTCCGGCATTATGTGTATGAGAGTATGAGGACATTGTATCTACAAGAAAGACCTGCAGAAATTTGTCTCCATGGAAGGCCATGTGCAGTAAGAAGACAAAGAGAAAGGAGGAGTCAGATGGCAGCTCCCAGATTAAGACAAAGAGAGGCATACAGTTCAAGAAGATAGCACCTATACACACTTAGAGTGATGTAGCCCCCGCCCTGTCCAGGTATGCTGAGATGCTCTCACCAACAAGCTTTCCTTGTGTTGAGCATTAAGTATTTGTACCCCTCCTGTGTCCTTGGAATGGGACACCCTCCAGGTATGGGGAAACCAGGCCAGACCGTGGTCTCCTTGACCATGGCAAATAGGGGTGGGGAAAGTATTATCACAGTTGAGTTTGTAAAAGTTACATGATAGGAGGTAAAGGAGGAATATGAATAAGTGGAATTTCTGGTGATGGAATGGGGCAGTTGTTGGCCCACTGTTTTCCTGTTCCCTTCTGGCAAAATGCAATAATTTTATTATGATGTTATTGTGATTTTATGGTGATTTTATTACTATTTTGATGTACTCTGCTCTTAGCCCCCAAACGGGGGAATGGGTGGATTATAAATAAACAGATAACAATAAATAATAAAATAATAATCCCAAAAGCTCAAGTCCCCTTGTCAGGGCTCCTCAGAGCAGTCTGCTTTTTCTTGTGACTGGGTCATTTATCTTGCTTGGCCAAAGACTGCCTTTATTTAAAACGTTGTCTTGCAAACGGGACTGGAGAAGATCTCTGCCATGGGATCCCTGGAAGTCACACAGCACAGTGAGCTCTATGGACCCCTGATAAGGTTTCCAATTTTTCCCCAGTGAGAGTTTCTATGCCTGATGTGCAGAAACTGAAATCGTGAAGTATCTGCTTATTATTTCCTCTCCCACCCATTTATTCAGCCCATATTGGGGAGAGTGTTTGCAACAGAGCTGGATACCAGACATGGTGGAGAGATATTTGGTTGCTTCATGTTTTCCTCCTTTGGCATGAATAGATGCAGAGTGATAATGGGAAACTTTAGCTACTACATTTCTGCTGCTAAAGGCACAGATGCCTTTTGGGGAGATAAAATTGGCAACTCAGATCCTAACCCAAAGGGGTAATGATGACTGTTCCTATTGAGGAAGGCAACTTTCCTTATTTGGAAGTTACAGATATCTTTCAACTTTGGTTTGGCAGGTTAAAAATCGCCCGACAGCCATTGAGTGGGACGACTGCAGCTCAGAGAAACTGTATACCTTGGTTCTCACGGACCCTGATGCCCCTAGCAGGAACAACCCCAAGTTCAGGTAAGAGCAGAAGGATTCATTCAGAATGTGTTGAATTGAAAGCACGTGATGCCAAAGTTTATAAGTTGTCAGGCAATTAGATCTCAAAGAAATCAGTCCTTGATTTGAAACAAAGTATGATTTATTGATAATCCAAGATGCTTCTATTGAGCTAGGTATTGGAACTGATACATAGTAACAGTGGAAGGCTTACTTAAAGGTGGCTCATCAAAGGTTTTCTAAACAAAGCTACATTCTCTAAACAATGCTGTATTCACGTGTGAATCTTCACACGGCAACTCCTTATCTTCCCTGTGGTTTCCTTCCCTGGGATCAGGCCTGAGAACCTGTCCCTGGAGGCGCTTATCTTCAAAGAGTAAATTTCTGCATTTGTTAGTGAAAGCGAGAGAGGCAAAAGAGGCACGAACTACACTCTAGATATCTCCTGCTTTGATGTGCCCGGCTTGGTTCATGGTTAGTAACATTCATGGAGCTTTATAGATACATTCAGTTAGCATCATACTATTAGCATTATATTCTTGAAAGAAAGATTCACATTGCTTGACATACTGCCCCCCCTAAGCTCGTGCTCAGGGTTTGTCTGGGTGCAGTAGGTAAAATCTTTTGAGAAGGAGGGGGGCCCGGAGGTCTGAGGACTTCACCCATTCATCACAGCTGGGAAGAAAGTATTTCCAGCTCACCAGATAGTATAAAACCCCCCTCTTCGTTTTGGCATCCAGCACCTCCTGCACCTCATGATGACTCTGACCCTTCACTTGAATAGGTTTGGGCTCTGGAGGGCGGGGGTGCCAAGATGTAGCCCCCGGATCTTTGCGAAGAAGACTGCAATAGAAAACAGGGTGGATTTTACTAAACAGTTTAGGCAGTTCTAGTTCCACCATTACTTTGTTTATTACTCTCTTTATTTTGAACGGACCCAAGTATTTATAGGCTAGCTTCCGAGACATCTGTGGCAATGGCCAGTTCTTGATAGACAGGAACACTGTTTCCCCCACTTTAAATTCCCACTCTGGAGAGTGCCTTTTGTCAAACTGGGCTTTGTAATCTCTTTTTGCCATTTCTAAGTTGTCTTGGATAATTGCCCACCCCTTCCCCAGAGTCTCCCACCATTGCTGGCAGGAAGTGGTGGGCAGAGTCCCATTGTTGCTGGGTAGCAGGCGGGAAGGGTTTCCCTTCATAGCCATTTACAATTTTGAACGGTGTAGATTTGGTGGAGCTATGGAGGCTGTTGTTATACCCGTATTCAGCGAAGCAGAGTAGTTCCACCCAGTTGGACTGTTGATAGTTCACATAGCACTGTAAATACTGTTCTAGAAGGCTGTTCACTCGTTCCGTCTGCCCGTCCGTCTGCGGGTGATAGGCAGAGCTCAACCCTTGCTCCATGCCTGTCAGTTTACAAAACTCCCGCCAGACGTTGGCAACGAACTGTGGTCCGCGGTCGCTAATGACCTTGTCTGGGAACGAGTGTACTTTTACCACATGTTGAAAGAACAAGTATGCAAGCTTTTTTTGCTGTAGGAAGCTTTTTACAAGGAATGAAATGTGCTTGCTTTGAAAATGGGTCCACCACCATTAGAATCACAGTCCGGCCCTGGGACACCGGTAACTCCACTATGAAGTACATGGGTACCACCGACCAGGGTCGCTCAGCCGTAGGGGTCAGCTGGAGGAGACCGGGCAGCCCCCCCCCATTTGGTCATTATGCAGACTGGGCAGGTGGCCACAAATTCGAAGATGTCTTTCTTCATGTGTGGCCACCAGAACTGTCTATTAACCAAATGTAGCGTTTTTACATTGATCTTGGGTATAGTGACTAGTAAAATCTCTTATCTCAAATCCCACAGAGCAGGATTCAAAAGCTAATGTCCTGGAGTGTTGACTCAGTCCTGAGTTCATATTCGGGTTCAGTTCCCCATTCTGCTGTGAAATTCTGGGATGGTAACTCCCCCTCTCTCTTGAACCTACCCTACATGGTTGTTAGGAGGGTTAAATGTGTCCAGGAGAAAGCCATATGCATCCTGAGATAACTTGGTAGAAGGATGGTGGGGGGGGGGGGGGCGGGAAATGTGATGCATGTAACCTTTTTTTTTGTCCAAAATTTTTTTTATTGAATTTAATAAACATACAAATAAAGCAATCAATGACTGTATCTGCAATCATTCTTTGTGTATAAGTATAGCATACCAACAGAAAACAAAATATAAATATATATACAAAATACAAACAAAACATACATACATTCACTCACACATACATAATTGGCAGCTGAATTAAAAAATAAGTACTCTGTCCATATATTAATTACATCAAATTAATAATGTCATAATATCTACCAGGTATACATGTACGCATCTGATCTACAGGACCAAAAGAAAATTTAAGAAATGGAAGCCACTTGTACATCAGAGATTCGTTACTTTCTGAATTGTTTATATTGCATAAACTATCTGCTATCTTGTCCATAGCATAGACCTCCCAGATTTTAGCATACCAGGTTTTAACTGGAGGAATATTGGGAGATTTCCAAAATTGGGCTAACACCATTTTAGCAGCAGCTAGTAAAAGGGATATCAGGGATTTATTGAGAGAAGTAATAGAAAAATCTTTCCAACAGTCAAGCAAAATGAGTTCCAATCTTAAGGGTAAACTATAGCCCGTGATATCCTTGATTTTCGCCACAATTACTGCCCAAAACGACTGCACCCTCGGGCAAGACCACCAGCAGTGTATAAATGTGCCCACCTCTCCACAATTTTTCCAACATTTGGAGGATTGATTTATCGCCATATGGCTTAATCTCTGAGGTGTTAAATACCACCGAAACAAAATTTTTTGAGTTTGTAATTGTATATTCAATGATTTTGAAACAAACGAAGGAGATGACCAGATTTGTTGCCAAATATCCTCCTGAAAATTAATTGAACTATTCCTTTGCCAAATTTCTTGATAGGATAACAAATCAACAGCATCAATGTCTAGCAAACCCTTATAAATAAATGAAATCAGTCCCTTCCGCTTTAAAAAAGGAGAATATAGCAAGTGTTCAAAGAAAGTAAGAGGTCGATTGAAATTGTATTTCTTTAAGAGTGATGTCACCAAGTTGTTAGTTTGCAAGTATTCAAACCATGGGATTTTTGTCCCACCAGTTTTCTCTTCCAAAGATTTTTTGTCGAGCATTTTTCCATTGGACAAAATATCCACAAACCTATAAAGGTTATATTTTTTCCAAATTGGAAAAGACTTGTAAAAAAACCCCGGTTGAAACCAAGAAACATCCACAAAATGAGATAGTGGAGATATTGGAGGGGCTAAAGAGAGGCGACGTTTGTCCCAAATCTGAAAAATAGCTTTAAGAAAAAGGTTGGAGAAGATAATAGGAGGTCTATTCTTCGGAAATTCCCATAATATAGAGTGAAACGATTTGTTATTTAGATAGGTATCTTCTAGGGCCTTCCAACCTGAATTTAAGTCAGCATCAATGCATGTAACCTTGATGGGACCTTCTAGTTCTTGATGTTGCTGCAAAGTTTCATCCTGGGAAGCTGAACTTGATTGTTCTCCTTTTCCTTTTTAGAGAATGGCACCATTTCCTGGTGACCAACATGAAGGGCAATGATATCAGCAGTGGGCGTGTCCTGTCTGACTACGTTGGCTCTGGGCCTCCCAAAGGAACAGGTAGATGACCAATAGCTGCCTTTGCTCTCAGTTTTCCATTTGCCTGTGTACATATTTGCTCTATGACAATTGGATAGCTGTTTCTCTGACTTAGTTTGGTTCCCAGGAAGATGCAGGCCTGTCAATCAAGGCCCTAGAGGACCAGGAAGAATGATAAAGTGGAACTGTTCTTTAATGACCAATGGGGAATGGGCCTTGGTTCAGTGGCAGACCACTTGCTTTGCATGTGGGAGGTCCCTGGTTCAGTCCCTGGCATCTCCAGTTCAAGGGGATCTTGGAGATGCATCTAGCAAGGCCTCTGACTGAGACAGGGATAGTATTGGTCCATCTAGCTAACTATTGGCAGCAGCCTTGGACAGAGGATGATCTCTTCCAACACCTCTACCTTTAACTGGGCATGTCAGAGATTAAGGCTGTGGCTCTGTGTTCAGACATCTGCTCTGGATGCACAAATTCCCAAATTAAATCCCCTGAAGTGGGGAGAAAAATTGAAGTATATGCAATATTTTTCAGTCAAACCAAACTTCTTTTGCTGATTGTACAATACATCACTTATGACTTAGCATATAAAATTGTATCATTAGGTATGTTTATGGGATTTAAATGTACAAATGTCAGCATTTTCTGTAAGAAAAAAATAGCTATATCCAATACAGAAGTGCAGCCTGTTGCACCCTATGCCGTCATAAAATGTGTATCTTTAATTTTTGCTAACCAAAAAGTAGATAAAAATAAAAGTTGAAGGTTCAAAAAAGAAAGTGTGTTATTTGGACAAGAGATGTTCAGATATTAAGCCAAACTTTTGTAACAATGAAAATACAGGATTCTTTCATAATCTATTGTCATTAAAAAGGTAAAGGTAGTCCCCTGTGCAAGCACCAGTCGTTTTCGACTCCGGGGTGACATTGCTTTCACAACGTTTTCACGGCGGACTTTTTATGGGATTGTTTGCCATTGCCTTTCTCAGTCATCTACACTTTCCCCCCAGCAAGCTGGGTACTCATTTTACAGACCTCGGAAGGATGGAAGGCCGAGTCAACCTGGAGCCAGCTACCTGAACCAGCTCCCATTGGGATCGAACTCAGGTCGTGAGCAGAGAGCTCTGACTGCAGTATGCAGCTTTACCACTCTGTGCCACGGGGCTCTTTAAACACACCGCCTATTAATTGCCACCAACTTATTTACTTTTAAATACAAACAATTCTTGTAAATATTGTATATGTCTACATGTACAGTGGAAAATGAAAGTAGGATTTTTCATGCTCAGAATGTACAGCATGAAAAATGCTTCAGGACTTTCCCCAAGTTTCCCATTGGAAAAAACTGGGTGATAGGGGGAGTATTGAAAAAGGTTCCTAGGAAATATTTTCTTGTTTTGAGAGAATCCTTGTCTTAAATTGGGAAACTTGGGAAGTCCTGAGGCCTTTTTCATGCTAGTCTCATTGTGAAATATCATGTCTCATTTTTAGTCATGCAAAAAGAGAAAATATTTTGTAGATGTTTTTCCCCCCAGACCTCCCTCGGATTTTCAGATTTATCTGTGGGAAAGAAATTAGGAGTGGGTGGGGAATCTACATGGGAAAAAAACTTCCCCATTAAGTCCCTCCCCCCTCGAGGGGGGGGGTGGGCTTCACATCTATACTCCATTCCTACTTTATAGATGATTAAGGTAGTTTCTTGTTTCAGTCCACAAAACTCCTGTTCTCATGCTGAGCTGGTGGTGGAGGGTGTTCTTTGCAGTGCTAGGCAAATATATCTTTTTGCTTCTCTCACTCTGTCTGCAGGGCTGCATCGCTACGTTTGGCTGGTCTATGAGCAGCCACAGCAACTGAACTGCAACGAACCCGTTCTCAGCAACCGATCGGGCGATAAGCGTGGCAATTTCCAAGTCGCAGCCTTCCGCAAGAAGTATAAGCTGGGTGCCCCCTTGGCCGGCACCTGCTACCAGGCTGAATGGGATGACTATGTGCCAAAGCTTTACGAGCAGCTCTCTGGGAAGTAGAGTAGCCCTATTTCCCTGCCCTCTTCCCCTGTCCTGTAGTGTTAAATGAGTTGCATGAGCACCAGTAGAGATACCCAGGCCACTCCTGGTGCTGTTGACTTGGTAAATAGTTTGTACTGGCTAATTGTTAGTGGGGGCAGCAACTGTGATCAGATTTGTCATACCGGTCTCACTTAGAGAGCTGTCCACCTTGTTGCTGTTACAATTCACAATAAACTCTGAAATGGATATTTGGAGCAAGGAAATTCAGCTAAACAGTTGCTTTTTTTCCAAATCTTTTGCAAAGTCTGATAGCAGAATCTGGGAATTCTGTATGTTTATAATGACAATATTGTTGCCACTTCCTCTTAATGATTTGCTACTATGACTAGGTGCTAATGGTGCCATTCTAGCATAATTTGCCCCCTTACTAGCCCATGAATTCAGTGGATAGAAGGGTGTAGCTGTGCTTAGGATGGCACTGCAAGCATTTTATTTGGAAGGGATTTCCTTCAAAACTGGTGGAAATTTAAGTCAACTCATGAATGCAGTGCCTCTTCTGCTGCTAAACTGTTTTCTCTCCCATAGCTGCAGCTAATACCATGCAGATGTTGCAGTTGTCTCCACTACAGCCAGTAGAATTGCCTAGTCTATGATTTAAGAATATGCTGTCCCTGCCTTTAGGATGGCAACCTAGTACATTGTAATGGGGCCACAACTGGTAAATGCTGACTTTTAATTCTCTGTTTAGGGTGCTGTTATCTCCTTTTCTATCTATCTCACCAGGATCTCAACACTCTTGTAACTAGGAAGGGAATCTTCTGTTGTATCTCCTGTCTTGTTTTACCAGAACTAACACTCAAAATGGGAACTGCACAGGTTAGGTAGACCTTTATAATACTTTGAGAGGTCTCCTGCTTTAGTACACAAATTGTCACTTGCATGGTAAGCCCTCTGCTGGCGCCGGGGTGTGGTTTATGCAATTGTCTGTTTGATGTTTCAATTAAAAGCTTAGAATCATGTGTGGTGTCCTATTTATTTTTTTATCCATTTCTCTGAATAGCATGTGCTGGAACTTCAGAACCTGTTTTGAAAATGGAAGCAGCTTGCTTTCTAAATGGTAAAGTTGGCAATGAATGCCAGAATTCAAGCTTTCTTCCATGCATGTCCTGCCCTTTTTCACAATAAAGTGGTGGAAAAGGTCATTTCCCTGCAGGTCCATATAACTGCTGTAGGATAAATGAATTGTAACAGCCTGATCAGTGTCCCAGGAAGTGTTGTTGTTCTGTATGAAAAGAAAGAACCGGTAGAGAGGCAAGAACTTCGAGTGGATAGGTTGCGCCTGTTGAGATCTTTACCATTTTTAAGAGAGGAGAGGAGTTTGCAAATTCATGGAAGATGAGTGGAAAATGGTGGTCAGACAGATTTCTGTGGCCAGAGGGACAGATAGATGGAGGCTTGAGCCCATGAAAGTGATCTAAGGTAGGGTTGTACAGGGTGCAATTGTATCCCCCATGTTATTCAACCTCTCTGTAAAGCCTGCATGATCAATAATTCACAGCTTTGGAACTGGACATTATCAGTATGTCTATGATACCTAGATCTGTACCTCTTTATCCAAATCCCCTGGCAATGTGGTAGAGGTATGGAGTCATTATCTGTCTGCTGTGTCAAACAGCTGAAAATGAACACATTGAAACTGAATCCAGACAAGACAAGTGATGCTGGCTGGGAAGCCTTAGGGCTTAATATTGTGCTTTCCACTTTTGATGTGGTTGAGCTGACACAGATAAGAGCCTAGGGATTCTACATGATTCAGCATTACTGCTAGAGGCAAAAAAACCTTGCCTCAAAATATGCTTTCTCAGAGTTTGTGTAGCCTGGAAGATGCCCCCTTATCCTGTCTAAGGCAATCTGGCCACTGTAACATCAATACAAGAATAATGTAATGTACTCAAGTTTCCTAACAATAAGATCAGAGACTCCAATGGGTATAGAATGCCACAGCTTGGTTATTGGGAGTTGGGCTGAGCATGCACACTACATTCATTCTGCAATCTCTCCATTGGCTGCCGAACAGTTCCTGATCTTAATTCAGGGTACTGGCTATCACATACAAAAGCCTGTCTGCTGGACTAGCACTGTGCCTATGACCTGCCAGAGCAGCTTATCTGAGCAGGGCCATCTGCATCATTCTTAAGATAGGCATGATCAGCCATTGCCATACACTTGCCTTCTCTGTAGTGGCCCCCACCCAGTGTAATGGCCTGCCTGTGGAAGACTCCCACGTTCCTGGTAATTGCTAACTATGAAAAGCAGAATTGTTCAGGAGGGCATTTTTATAAACAGGGCTGTATCATAGCAGATTGGCCCAGGAAAAAGCACTGTGTTTCTACTGATATAATACCATGTTCTACACGGTTTAATGTGTCAGATTTAATATTTAATTTTTGTTCAAATGACAGCTCCATTTCAAATGTCTGCAATTCTGGATCCTGTTACATTGCTTGTTAGCTGTATCCTACTGACTGCACTAATTTACATTGTGTAATCCTCGAGTATCAGAGAAAGTCAGGTCGTAAATGCATAAATAAATTAAAAATGGATAATGGGGACTCTTACTCCAGCCTTGGCCTGTCTACACTGGTTTCCAACCTGTTCCTAGTGCTGACATTTCAAACCATGTATGACTTGGGACGAATGTATTTTTAAATCCCTGAGTGGCATGGGACCTTCTTCCTTATCCACCTGTCCTACTGCTACATCTTCTAAGGCCTTGCCTTTGCCTTCTGAGGTTAGGTGCATGGCATCTGGGGAGATCTTGGTCTAGGGACCAAAAGTCTGGAAATTTGTCTGTTGTCCTCTTCTATCAGTGGGTGAAGACCTCACATTCAAACAGTCCATAATTTTTCCTCCTGCCCATCAGTCCTACTGTTGCATTGGGAGAAGGGCAGGGAGTGAGCTGTGGATATTGTTATTATTTGTGGTAAGAAGGACTTGAGTCAGCTAGGTAGGCCGCCTGCGTTTTCATATGAAGCTGTAGCTTTCATATCTCCTTGAATCAGCGGCCATGCTTAAAGCCCTAGGGATTGTTTTTCAGAAGGCTGGTTAATCAGTCTTCAGGTGGGGCCTGGCAATCTGGAATTACAACTGATCTCTAGAATGCAACGATCAACTTCCCTTGGAGCAAAATGGCTGCTTCAGAGGGTGGACTCTACGGCCTTATATTCTGCTGTGCTCCTTCTCGACTCCCAAATCTCTAGAAATTGTCTAGTGGCTAGGATTGTCAGGTCTGTGCTGGAAAATACCTGGAGATTTTGGGGGTGGATCTGGTGGGGTTTGGGGAGGGGAGAGGCCTCATGGTGCAATGCCATAGAGTGCACCCTTCAAAGTAGACATTTTCTCCAGGGGAGCTGATCTCTGCCATCTGGATGTCAGTTGTAAAAGAGGGAGATCTCCAGGCCCCACCTGGAGATTGGAAACCTTATTGGCAGCCATGGTTGGCAACTCTCTGCATATTGAATGAGGTGTTCTTGAAAAACCTCTGAATCTGGGCAAATTTTAGATGGCTGTGGCTTAGTGAGGATCTGATCTAGGGTTTCTCCAAGTCCGAAAATGTGTATTTTTGACTACATCAGTTAATAGTTTACTTAAATAGCTAATTGTTTTAAGCGTTTAATGTATGCACGTGCATTCACATATATTAAATACTTAACAATCAGCTATTGAAAATAAGCCAAACAGGAACAATGAAAGCATATGGCCATAGAAAACTGTAGGGGAATCGTTCTCTCAAGGCAAATGCAAAAAGCTCACTTTCCTCCCCTCACACAGGTATAAATAAATGTGAAAGATAATAAATTTCGGTCTTTTGCATATATGGGGGGCGCGGGCGCAACAATAAATTCCTTGCATGATCTTCTGCGAGTATCTACCACTCAAAGAAGGACTCAACTAAGGCTTCCAAAATAATCCGGGAATCTCCTCTGCAGACAAAAACCCTGTTCCCCTAGTTTGTACTTCCGCCACCAGCGCCTACCACCCTTATACTTTCTCGAAACCTCTGGAAGGACAAAGGGGCTTGTGAGAGAAGGCAGAGTGCCTTGCGCTTGCGTAGATGGAAATCACGCCTCCAACCTAGGTATGGGCAAGGACTTCATTGGCTTCCACTGCGCCTGCCCAGAAACGACGTTCTTGCTCACAGAGATACATAACCTTCGAGCCACGTGGGTGTCATTCTGGAAACCGGCTGCGCAAGTAGAGTTCAAGGAGACTCGGACGGGCGTCGGGAGAAGTCCCGGGAGGAGAGCGAGTGCGCTAAACCCAAGGCTCAAGATGCCCCGGGGGAGTAGGAGTGTGGGGTCTCGGCCGGCTGCGGCTAGGTAGGCACACAGCATAACAGGTAGCCAGGTTGGCGAGTCGAGATCACTCTCTTTTCTAAGAAGTGCGTTGCTTCTAAAAGGAGAGGGCCCGAGGACACACCTGTACGGCTATTATCGTTTCAGGTGCTTTGTAAATAGCAGGTATCTTATTTCTGCCAGAGAGTATTTTCCTGTCTGGTCTAGAAGCCCCTTAACCCCCACCCCCGTTCAGATCTGGAGAGGGTCGGTGCAGGGGGGGGGGGGGGAGAAACGGCTCTCTGTACGTGCTCAGGAGCTCAAACTTCGTATTATTTCCCACGACAGAAAGCTAAATTCTGGCATAGATGAAGGGTGAAGGCCGGAGGGGGTGAGATTCTTGATGATAAAGATCTTGTATCTTTTTCTCGAGGGGGTGGTACTACCGCTTGTGGGGTGCAAGTCTCCTGGAATTGGTTTATTCATTAGATTGATTCGTGGTATTCCAGACAACCCACACTTCTATATAATTTTTTAAAAGTGAAGGGGTGAAAATGTTAACGTTTTCTGACAGCCTTAAGGGATCATGACTTTTTTTTTGTAAGTATTTTTTCTTAGTGTTATAATTTTTGTAAAAAATTAAATTGACTCTTAGGGAAATCTGAAGTTTTAAGGAATATGCTGCCTGTGTTTTCATTATTGTTCCTTTGCCAGGTAGCTATGGCAGTGATTAGTATTTTGGTTTTATTGGAAATGGCAGGGTATTTATTGAGTGCTCCCCCATCTGACGCTATCTTTTCTAAAGCAGGGAGATGTTTCCTGTGAAACCAGGAAAGAACTTTTACCTCAAACTGTGGATGACTGTATCCAGATTAGTCAGTGTTTTTGGTGTGTCATAGAACCTGTTAACTTTTCTGGGGTGACACCAAAGTTATCCTATACCTTACTGGTATTCCAAAGAGAGTTTATTTTTGGTATTAAAACCATTACTCTTGTCAAAAAACTTAAAATGTGATACCTCCTGGTTAGGGATTGAAAGCTGAATGTTATCCAGGAATGGGGGACGGACGGGCAGACTACCAGATCTGGGTGCAAATATACTTTGCGTATATAGCCACTTGTGGCAAACAGAACTGAGCATCTCAAGGTGACCCTTGTGGGGGGCGATTGTCCTGTTAGGCCCACCTGTTGTTTAGAGTGTTTTGAAGGAAAATGAACTCTGGTCTCTGATTGGTTATAAGTAGACTAAAGACCATGTTTACAGTCCACACTGCTGCTGATCAACTGCAGAGAAGAAGAAGAGAAGAGATTGGATTTATACCCCACCTTTCACTACCCAAAAGAGTCTCGGCGCAGTTTACAATCTCTTTTCCCTTTCCCTCCCCACAACAGACATCCTGTGAGGTAGATGGGGCTGAGAGAACTCTGACAAACATTGTTCTTTAGCAGAAGAGCTTCTGACGGAGTTATGACTAACCCAAGGTCACTCCAGCAGTTGCAAGTGGAGGCGTGGGGAATCAAGCCTGGTTCTCCCAATAAGAGGTTGTGAATTTAACCACTACAACAAACTGGTTGTAGTCCATCTAAAAGTGGTGGCAGAAAATGTCAGGTTGTAGCTGATTTATGTAGCTGAAAACCATAGGGTTTTCAAAGCAAGAGAATTCAGCAGTGGTTTGCCATTGCCTTCCTCAGCATAGCAATCCTGGACTTCCTTTGTGGTCTCCCATCCAAGTACTGCCTGGGGCTGACCTGCTTAACTTCCATGATCAGATGAGATGGGGCTAGCTTGGGCCATCCAGGTCAGGGCCCATCTAAAGGTAGCGGTGAATAAATCCCACTGCAGTGTAGTGGTCATGCTGGACTAGATTCAAATCCCCACTCAGCCATGCAGTTCACTGGGTGACTTTGAGCTGGTGGCAGTCTTTCAGTGTGACTTATTCTGAGGAATATTTTGAGGATAAAATGGAGGAAAGGAGAACTCATACATTGCCCTGACCTCTTTGAAGAAAAGATGGGATAGAATATCATAGCTGAACAACTTAAATCGTGTTGCCTTCTGTAGGATTTTGTAATGCTAAAGTCTGGTTCATATATGCAAAAAAATGAGGTGATGGATTGCGAATATTGGATTGCAGTTTTGAATGTTCATAAATGTTTAAAAACTCCCTGCATGTAGAAAGCCAGTATGTCAAGCAAACCAGCATTAGAACTTTTCCTCCCATTGTGCTGCTAGTTTGCTGCCTTTTTATGCACTCAAAGTTGGAATCCATTAATCTAAAATGAAATGTTCTGTTCTGCTGTATAAGTTTTCTGTCACCACATTGTCCATGCATCTGTGGACCTGGCCTAAGTTTAGCTGAACTTGGGGGCATTGATTCTACTATGGCTCCCCTGTACAAAGGGAATTGAGTCTGCATTTCTGAATGAGTGATGTCTATTTTGCATTTATTTCAAAATCTTTAGATGTCCGGTATGCTGATGGACCTCATTGATTGTCCATAGTTCTTCCCAGCTAATATTTAGCTTTCTCAAGGGGAACTGCAGTTGATTTAGAAATTGGGAGAATAATAAAACAACCAGTAACTTCAGAACAGGTGTTGCACTCCAGGGTATCTACACTGTCAATCAAACTGTGCTACATCAACTCTTTTCCTTTTGCAGGGAGGATATTCAGGGAGGTAGCTGAATAAAGCCTGCCGCTGCCTCTTGACAGGGTATTCCAAGGAGGTCTGCCATTCAAGTACTTGCCACAATTGACCCTGCTTAGCTTCTGAGGTTTGACGAGGCTTGCCTGGGCTATCCAGGTCATCATCATCATAGTTTATTACAGTCTCAAGACCAGGATACATTATAAACATAATATGGAAAAGTAAAAACAAAAATAGAGATCTAAATTTAAGAACTTTTAGAATGTAATTCCTGCAGTCTAAGAATTAATGCACAAAACTCAGCAACTGAATGTGTAATCTCTGAATTCTTATCTGATAGGAACCAATGAAGTCTTACTTTGCTTATATAATCAGGTGTCCTATCGACTAATGGAGTAATAATTTTAAAACGAGCCTTCCTATAATATGCGCAACTGAAAAACATATGCTCTACAGATTCAACCTCGCTTAGAGGGCATGAGCATAGTCTTTCGGACTATCCAGGTCAGGACAAGGCTAAGTGGAATTTCCACGTTCAGAGGAATGGAATCTGCAATACTTGGTGGAGAGGCGAAGAGAGAGACAGTACTTCGACCTCCATAGTTGTCTTGCAAATCTTCTAGGGAATGCTGGTTGGCCAGTGTATGAAGCAGGTTGATGGATTCAGCTTTAATCATTCAGTGGCCTATTGGCCTGATGCAGCAGGGCTGTTTTTAGGTGGTCTGCATTACAGGCTGGTTTGATTTCTGTCTGGATGCAGGTTAAAGATTTGCTCAAAGTAGTGTTTCATATGAGCATGAGGGTGACTCTCTTCTGTATTAATTTCAAATCCTGATTCTGTCTATTTTGTTCCTGTTCTCTTGCTTCTGACAGCCCAGCACCGTCTCATGCCCACCCACCGGCTCACCCTCCTCCTTCGGCTGTGGCAGCCCCTGCTCAGCCTCAGCAGCCCGGCTTGATGGCCCAAATGGCCTCCACTGCAGCAGGAGTGGCCGTTGGCTCTGCTGTGGGCCATGTGGTTGGCGGTGCTCTCACAGGGGCGTTCAGTGGGGGCAGCAGCTCCGAGCCAGCAAAACCAGCCAGCACCACCCAGGTAAGACTGGAATCCTTGGCAAAGTGTAAGCATCTGGATGGGTGGGTGGTGGGGCTGATGGAAATGGCTGCTGGCTTTTGGAGAGCAATCTAGGGCAAGTTTTTGCTGGTGAATTTGGTTCCTAGGGCAACAGATGGGAGTGACCCTTTTATCTCTCCTCCCTCTCCCACATGAATAAAGCAGCTGAAGGGAGGATGATACTGATTGGAAAAAGCTTACTGGGAAAAGATTAAGCCATCTGTGAGCATGCCTGACTTTAAAAGGGTGTTAGGCAGATTCAGGGGAGATGGATCTATCAGTTGTTACTAACCATGGTGACTAAAGGGAACCTCCATGTTCAGACTTGAGGCAATCCATCTCTGAATCCCAGTGCCTGGCGGCAATATCAGTGGAAGGTGTTGGCCTCTATACCTCTTTGTTTGGCCCCCAGGGCAACGGTTGGCCACTATGTGAAACTGGGTGCTGGAGTAGGTGGACCACAGGTCTGATCCAACAGGGCACTTTTTATGTTAAAACTCCCACCAGCAGTCAGCCACTCAGCCTGAGCCACCTGCAGTTATTTTGTTGTTCCTAATGAGTATCTTAGTGCCATAGCAGATAAATATATCAAGCTGCTTTCTGTTGAGCTCTGGACCATTGGTCGATCCACCTCATAATTACCTGTTTTGACAGACAGTCTGTCTTTGGGGCCTTGGGTAGACGAGAAGTTGGCACTTGCTACTTGAGATTCTTTTCAGCTGGAGACATCAGGGATAGAACCTGTGACTTTCTATATACAAAGCAGATGCCCTACCACTGATCTGTGATCTCTCCCTGCACTTCATGAGTCATTTGATTCATGCTGTTATGCCAATAAAGGTTGCCTCCCAATATTTCTGCTTCTTGACAGACAAACTTTGCAATGAACTCTGACCATTACATCATATAAAAGTTGAAATTGATGAGGCTTGATTTGGCAGTGGCTTTAAGCCAGGTCTATTCTGAAAGTTAGCCAAAAAGGGCAGTTGTTGTTACATGCTATACAAGAGCCCTGTGGCGCAGAGTGTTAAAGCTGCAGTCCTAAGCTCTGCTCACGACCTGAGTTCGATCCCCAGTGGAAGCTGGGTTTTCAGGTAGCCATCTCGAGGTTGACTCAGCCTTCCATCCTTCTGAGGTCGGTAAAATGAGTACCCAGCTTGCTGGGGGAAAGTGTAGATCAGGGGTGGTCAACGGTAGCGCTCCAGATGTTTTTTTTGCCTACAACTCCCATCAGCCCTAGCCAGCATGGCCAATGGCTGGGGCTGATGGGAGTTGTAGGCAAAAAACATCTGGAAAGCTACTGTTGGCCACCCCTGGTGTAGATGACTGGGGAAGGCAATGGCAAACCACCCCGTAAAAAGTCTGCTGCGAAAACGTTGTGAAAGCAACGTCACCTCAGAGTCGGAAATGACTAGTGCTTGCACAGGGGACCTTTTCTTTTACTTTCCTGTTACATGCTGGAATCCTTGTTACGAGTTGTTCATCTACAAAGCTGTGTCCACCTGAGTTGAGGGCATGGTGTGTCATCAAGATTAACTGGAAAGGCGGCTTGTAGTATCTTAAGGACTCACTTTGTTTTGTGTTTATGGATGGCATCATTGTGTGTCTGATGAAATGAATTCTTCTAGTCCATGCAAACTCAGACTGCAGTAATTCTTGTAACAGTGCAGTCCTTAGCCAAGTTGTGCCTTTTCTGAAGCCAGTGGACTTAGAAGTGTGTAACTCTGTTTAGGGTTGTGCTGTAAGAATGCTCATTTCATTTTTCTGTGCCAGACAAAGACTATCTGAAATCTTTCATCAAGTTGCTGACATCCTCTGGGTTCAGCCACCCCTGGAAGGGCTTTTGCCTCTTCAGACTTAATTATTTCGCCATTGGATTTTACCATTTGCATGCTGTATTACTAGATCACATTTAGTAATTACACTGTTCCAGAGAAACACACACATCCAAAACAAAAATGAAGAACAAGGGTAACGGCACACGTTTTAGCTAGCTGATCAGAGTACACAGTTGGAAATGGCTGAGAAAAGTTCTTAGTGTACAGAGAAGTGGCTGAATGGGATACTGTTGCAGAAATTGGATGTGGGGCAAGACACCCAGCTTTAGGATCGGGTAGACTACATTATCCTGGGTGCACACCCCACAGAAGTCAACTTCTTTTTCCAGCCTTCTTGTTTCTTGGCTAATTGAAAGAGTATGCAGAGGAGGCACTGTGTTCTTAATGAAGGTGCTGTGGTTCAGTGGCAGAGTATTTGCTTTCCATGCACAAGATTCTTGGTTCAATCCTGGACAAATGTGATGCAAGACCTCTCTCTGAGTTCTGGAGAGCTTGTGCCAGTCAACAGACAATTCAAATCTGGATAGATCAGTAGTCAGCATAAGGCAGCTGTATGTGTTTTTTCTTTCCCCTTCCTACACCCTACAGAAAGGCTGAAGAGCAATGCCAAAGAATTAACTGAATCTCAGAGGAACTGTGGTTACAGATGCTGTGACCATCTCAGGAGATGGAGAGAGATGAGAGGAACAGAGCATATGAAACAAAGGAGGCTGATTTACGTCCCTTCTTTCTCTTTTTGTAAATGGGAACATCTGTCTGTTTCTACCTTGGCTTTGATCTGTATCTCTTTCACTGCACTGTATCTGTGTCACATTTTTGCTGCCCTTTTATCCTATCCCAAATAGGCAGTATGATAGAGTTTTACAAATAATCTCCCAGTGCCTTATTTTAAATTGAAGAGCAGCATTGACAACACCATTGCCCTTGAAAAGCACCATTGCCAATATGAGTCGGGAGAAAGAGAGTCAAGAACATTAAAATACTGGGTTTGATCAATCCAGCTTCTCCGCTGGCTTAAAGAGACTTTAACCACCAAAAAAGCTGAATTAGGGACCATGGGACTTGCATGGTAAAAGCCATGTGGGTCAGGGGTTGTAGTAAGGAGAAAACTTTTAAAAACTCCCTGGATCCAACCCATTTGATTTAGAAACATATCCTGAGCTGACAGTCTCTTTTGTTGTATGTCTCTAGGAGCCCAGGCAGCAGCCGGCCTATCAGCAATCCCAGTATGGACCTTGCCACTACGAGATGAAGCAGTTCCTGGATTGTGCTACCAACCAGAATGACCTGACCTTGTGCGAGGGCTTTAACGAGGCCCTGAAACAGTGCAAATATAACAGCGGTGAGCATTGCAGTTGGGGAGGCAAGAGGAAGTGGCTCAGAGTCTTGAGATTTAAGGGATGATGGCGCTGGGTCTGGTGCTCAGTGGATGTATTCCAAGCAAATCCTGTTGATATTAACAGGAGCCGCGTGCAAGAGCATACTTATGGTACAACCTTGAAAATGGAAAAATTTGGCCATATTGTTCAGTGTTATTTAGTGTATGTCCATGGTAGCCATACCCACCCATCTGTGGTTGTGGTGGTCAGATTTTTGTCACAGAGGGAAGAGGCTTCCAGATGGGGAAATATACTACAACAGGGGAGGACGGACTTTGTTTCTATTTAACTTTCTTCAAGAATCTTAGGTGACACCAGTCAAAAAGTGGAGGCTCAGTGAGCGGAGCCACTCACAAAATGGCAGCTTGCACAAATATTCAGATCCGGTCTGCAGCGCTTGGATGGAAAAACCTTTCCTCTGCTATTTTCCCAAAGCAAACCACCACCAGTGTTCCCTTAAGCTGAGTTAGCATGAGCCTCCAGCTCACACATTTTTGTCTTAGCTCAGGAAAGGTGACCCCAGAACACACTAATTTATGCAGGAGCTCACAATGCTAATGCCAGTAGCTCACAACTTTAATGCCAGTAGCTCACAAAGTAGAATTTTTGCTCACAGGACTCTGCAGCTTAGAGGGAACATTGACCACCACCATGTCCTCAAACAAGCAATTTGCCCTGCAGGTTAAAAAAAGTACAGTTCCTTCTGTTTTCCTTGGAAGAGGCAAGCATAAGCTCTGAAACAGGGAGAAAGGATCAATAGCTTGCCGTCTTGTGTCCAGGCAAGGGTATGTGTGCGCACATGTGCTTCCTCCTTCATAACAAGAAAGAAATAAATTGCTGCGATAGCTTTAAAGGAACTTAGTACTGCAGCACAGGAGTGGGGTCAGAGAGCTACTATTAGCTGCTTGGAGAGTAACCAGTCACTCCCAAGTAAACCACCTTCCTCCCGCCCCTGCCCTGTGATGCTAAACTGGATATGTGGATCTGAAATGGATGGGAGTGGAGGTGTAGCTTGGGGTTGGAGCCATGGCTTGGCTGTGCAAAGCCTTCTTTGCATGCAGCAAATCCCAGGTTCGGCCCCCAGCATCTCCTTGTTAAAAAGCTGCCAGGTAGACGGTGAGATTGGCCTGAGAACCTGGGGAGCTGCTGCCAGTCAGAGTTGGTAGTATTGAACGTGAACAACATAGGTTAATGGTCTGCCCATTTCTTATATGATACATGGGCTTCTTCCCTGCATTAGGGAAGTAGATGACCAGCGCTTTTTTTGAGCAGTAATGCAGTTCCAGCTGGCTTGACATCAGAGGGTGTGGTCTAATATGTAAATGAGTTCTTACTGGGCTTTTTCTACAAAAAGCCATGTGAAACAATTGTGATGTCAGAGGGTATGGCCTAATATGCAAATGAGTTCCTGTTGGGCTTCCTCTACCAAAAAGGCCCTGTAGATGACCCTTCTTCCTACCCCTCACCACTACCCTGCAAGTCCTCTCTTTACTAATTCCAAAGGGCTGGCAGGGATTTTTGAAATATCTTTTGTCCACCTGGAGCCCCAGTTCTCAGCTAGCGATCTGGTCCATGCTGCAACTGAATGACTGTCATTTTTTTCTCTTCTTTGCAGGAGTTACTTCCCTTTTGTGAAGAGATTTTCCACACTAATGGTCAAAATAATATCTTGGAGAAGATCTGTTGAAACCCAAGAGGACTGGAAGGGCTAGTGAGCAGCGGACAAGAAAGGCAAAAGGATCCAGTCAAATCGCAAAACCTTTTTAGTGCAGTTATAAATTAGCCAGCCAAGAGAAATTCTGGTTGTGTTCTTGCAGTGGAGCTTTTAAGATGAAGCTTGTTGTAGAGAAATGTGAAATAAAAAAGATGGTTTATTTTAATCTATAACTTGGTTTCTTGTTTTCATTTTTTAAAAACCTCTCCTGGATATTTGGAACTGGAAGACATGATTCCTGGTCTTACATGTTCATGTGAGGGAGTGATCAGATAAATTATTCGTTTTGCTGCTTGGCTAGTTCAAAGATCTAGTGTGCGGGGGGGAGGGACAGCCAAACTCCCCCCAAAGTGATTGTTTTCTTCTGTCCTTTCACAGCTTCTCTCTAGGATGTTTAAATTATTGTTATACAGCAATAATGGGAAGAACAGATTATTGGTAGCTGATTACCTTGTGAAACTGCTGAAGAGGGTCCGTTCTTGTTTTTACAGAAACTCAGAATCCTGTGACACACATTAACCCTTGCATTCATCCTATGCATTCTTCCTATCAGATCCGGATTGCAAGCATTTTTATCCAGACAGCAGCCCTGTGAGGTAGGTTAAGCTCAGGAAAAGTGATTGGCTCAATATCACCCAATGAGATTTGGGGCTGAGGAAGGATTTGAATCCTAGTATCCCCAGCCCTGATCTAGCTCCTGTGGGACTCTGGTGCTTTCCTCTGTTGTTTTAAGCATTAGATTCTGAATGTACATTTTTGCTCCATGCATTTTAAAAACACATTGGTAGACTGGGAGGATTCTAGTACAACTAAACATTTAACATGCCAGACAGGAGTTAGCCCGCAGTTGTTGGAGCATCCAGTTACTGTACCATCCGTTCTGGCACTCTGCTGGAGGCAGGAGACTGGATCTGTGTTCTCATCCAGCACCCCTAGACAAGGTTAAGAAACAAGCTGTACTGAGATTGCCTATGTGATTCAGCAAAAAGCAGAAGCAAAGTCAGTGCTTTTTTTGTAAGAGTGTGTCTTCAAAGCCTTTAATTCCTTCTAGTAAGAAGAACAAATCGTTCAGTAACAAGGGCACTTGAAAATCCTCAATATCCTATTGTCATGGAAGGAGGGCAGGAGAAGGAAACGTGATCCGTTCAGCTTGCATGACTCAGGAGGTGGCCTGAATGTCTTATTTTAGACCATAGCAGGTTATGTAATCTGCTGAAGGTCATCAGCATCGGGTTAAGCTTGTGGGTGTTCCCAAGGAGCCTGGTGATTAAATTAGTTACAGGCTGGTTAGAAGCACTGAAGGTAAGCGCAGCTAGCTACTTGGTGATGCCATTTACCCAGGTGTGCAGGGCTCACAAAATGGACTGTAATTGGAAAGAAAGATCATTCCATTTGTATGTGCAATGACCATAGCTTTTGGCCAGTTCTGAGATGTGGAGGGCCTTTGTGAACCCCTTTGGCCCCACTGTAGGTGTGAATGAGTATCACCATGATGTTTGCCTATTCCTATGATGCCAGTTCCTATGATGGTGCTCATATTTGGGGGCATAATTTTTGGACACCATTTTGTCAGATATTTAAAGTAAGAACTTGTTGGTAGGTACGCGTGCCCTAACAACAGAGAGGTGTGTGCAGACATGAATATCTATATAATAAAGAGGATAAAGTCAAGCAACGCAAGAAGCAGCGGTGCGTGTGAATGGGAAGCTCCGTCAATGGATGATTGTGAAGCATTGTCTGCTGTGATAACTTCAGTGGCCAGTAGGTGTCAATGTTGCCTCACGCTGTTTTACCTCAGGAAAGAGGCAGAAATAATTGTAGAGGTTTACTTCCCAGGCTAGCCCAATCATGTCATATCTTAGGAGAATAGCAGGGTCAGCCCTGACTAGTATTTAGATAAGAGATCTCCAAGGAATACTAAGCTTGTGATGTGGTTGTTAGGCACCTCTAAATGTCTCTTGCCTTGAAAACCCACTGGGGTCGCAAGCAAAACAAAACAAAAAACAGGCGGGAGAAGATGGTGAACAGAAAACCTTTTCATCCATTATGATTTTGGCAGTTCAGCCTGCTGTAACAGGATAATGTGTTACACTGGAGCTGATATTTGTGGTCACCATTTTGTGTGAATAGAGCAGCAGGTGTACTTTCCATCTACAATACATCCAACGTTTACTCTGAAAACTCTGGGTTACCAATTGTACATACCAAGGCTGGAAAACATGCTCCTTCTCAATTCTGCGGGTGGTGGTGCATGGGCATTCTTACTTGGCAGAGAAATTTTGTGGATTAATTCCCATAAAATGGAACCCCCAGGGTTTAACAGAGGTTCTTATTGCACATGCTAAGTCACTCAGCTCTCATGTATACCCAGAATTAAACTCTGTTGGGCTTGAAAGGTACCACTGGACTGAAACTTAGTTCTCATATCTGTTGCTAACTCTTCTATTTGTGTGCTGCTTCAGGTAACTGAAGGACTGAGCAGTGACTCATGAAAGGTCATATTGTGCCACAAATTTTGTTAGTCAAAGGTGCTACTGGATTTTTGTTCTTTTCTGCTGCTACAGACATACTAACATGGCTACCCATCTTGCTCTATCTTAGTTTCCCAGTCTCACTCTCTTCTCACCATCCACTACCACAGGAAGTCCAGACTGTTGGCCCATTGCAAGAACATTATTGGTGATTAGTCTGATCATTTGGAATGGGGATGCAAATGGAAACAGGGAATGTCTCCTTCATGCTGGTATTAGAAGACCCTGTAAGGCCATTTTATTCCAGGTGACTTCTTGTGTTTTTGTTTAAATAGGGTTGCTAATATCTAGGTGGGACCTGGAGACTCCCTGGAATGCAACAGATCTCCAGGTGACAGTGATCTCATTCACTAGAGAAAACAGCTACTTTGGAGGGTGGACTATATGAGGTCCCTTCTCTCCCCAAACTACGCTCCCAAATCTCCAGGAATTTCCCAACTCAGTTTGGGCAACCCTAGTTTTAAAGATTTGGGCTACTCATTGTGCATGGATTGAATTTTATGCTTATATTTGAATGATGTATATTTGGCTTTTTAAGCTGTTTGCGATGCAGTGATGGTGTTAGCTGTCTGTTTTTTAATGTATGTTGTAAACTACCTTGGTCCTGACCTGGATATATATATTGGATATATATATTGTGACACAGATGGGCCATTGGCCTGATCCAACATGGCTTCCGTTATGTTCTTATGATAGCCCAAGCTATCCTGATCTCGTTGCATCTTGGAAGCTAAGCTGGGTTGGCCCCGGTCAGGATTTGAATAAGAGATCGCCAAGGAATACCAGGGTCACAACATGAAGGTAGGCAATGGTGAAAAAACATTTGAATGTTTCTTCCCTTGAAAACTCCACATGGTCAGCATAATCCTGCTGGGGCTTGACAGCCAGACAAACAAACCTACCAGCCTGTCTTGAACCCATGTTTGTGGGAAAAGGTGGCCAGGAAGGCTTTTAATTCTTCTGGAGAAAGGGTCATCTGCTAGTTCCCTACTCTGATGGCACTGTTAAGGTCTCAGAGCCTTGGTTCCTAAACTCATAGTCAGCCACCCTCAGTGCCCTGAGATCAAGAAAGGAAGAGGAAATGGAAATTTGCATAAGAGCAGCATTTCTTAAACCCCATGAGAGTTTAAATGACAAGAATAGATCAAAGTTGGCTTAACTGACTTGCTCTAAATTTTCAGCAATGCCTTTCTGTGCGCTTCTCTTCCTACTGGCATCTTGCATCGGTGAGGATTTGAGATTGGTTTTATCGGTCTGGGTGGCTGACAACACCAATGGCTTGGAACTTTAGTTCCATTTCCGTAACTTCTTCTTTAGCTGCTTCAGTTTCTCAGAGATTGGGGTAGTTTAGATTCCTGTGCCTTTAACTGATGAGAGAAGAGGATTTTGATAGGGGCAGCAGCTTTTCCTGTCGTTTCATGACACAAGAAGAAACCCTCTTCTGAACTTACTTTAACAGTAATGCACAGATGCCTTCTCTCATATTACAAATGGCAACCATTGGAATGTGATGTGACATTGTGATTTCCCTCCCTTTCCCTTTCATTCTAGGCTTCAGTTCTGAGGCAACGCCACTAACTCAAACAGACTCCCATGTGTCGGTGGCTGTGGGGCAGACCGCAGGTATCTCTTGTACTCTGCAAGGTGTGGAGTTTATCAGTGGCAACCACCCATCCTGGTACCGACAGAGAGCAGGGAATCCTCCTCAGCTACTAATATACAATGCCAGGGAAAGAGTCTCAGGGATCCCTGACCGGATTTCTGGAGAGACTTATGGCAACAGGGCAACACTAACCATCACCAGGGTGCAGATGGATGATGAGGCAGATTATTATTGTGCTGTGTGGCATGGCAGTGCGTCCCACACTTATGCAGTCCAATGTGGAAGTGAAACAAAAATTCTGCATGCATCCAAGAGAATCACACAAGCAAGTGGAAACAAGAAGTGCACCAAATTGGTGTTAAGCGCACTGGTGTAAGAGCAGTAAAAATGCTGACAACTTTAGCAAGAGATCAGTTTTAAGATTGCCAGCCCCAAATTGGGAAATACTTTGAGATTTCCTGGGGAGGGAGGGATTGGGGAAAAGGAGCTACCTCAGTGGGGTTATTGTGCCATAGAGTCTACTCTCCAAAGCAGCAACCACTTTCTACAGGGGAACTAATCTCTGTAGTCTGGAGATCAGCTATAACTCTGGAAAATCTCCAGGCCCCAACTGGAGGTTGGCAGCCCTATTGTCACCACATGTTGTTTCAGCCTGGCCAATTTGGCTTGTTCATCACAGCAGAACGAAGGGAGAACCAGGTTCTGCCTTCTGCTCTGATTTGTAACCTAATGGAAGATTCTCAGCCTCTGAAGCTAGATAGGACCAGTTTTGTTAAATGGCTGAAGAAATCAAGTTACATTTGCTCCTTCGTCACTGAGTTGCTAGAGGCACCCTGCTGGCTTCACCGAGAAGTTAGATCCAGCTCCCCAATAGACATAATCCTAAGGTTGCTAGTTTTCCTCTCAGACATGCTCCTGTGCCTTTTACAACAGCTTGTAACAGAAAAGTCCTTCCTTCCTTCCTTCCTTCCTTCCTTCCTTCCTTCCTTCCTTCCTTCCTTCCTTCCTTCCTTCCTTCCTTCCTTCCTTCCTTCCTTCCTTCCTTCCTTCCTTCCTTCCTTCCTTCCTTCCTTCCTTCCTTCCTTCCTTCCTTCCTTCCTTCTTTCCTTCCTTCTTTCCTTCCTTCCTTCCTTCCTTCCTTCCTTCCTTCCTAAGATTTCTGCACTTAGGGCTTCTCGGATAGGCACAGCTCATGCTTAGTTGGTAACCTTATCCAGTGAAGACAGAGAAAAAAATAAAAATTACAACAGTCATAACTAATTATCAAGATTGCCAGCTAGCTTGGAGACATATGGCCTATCCCTTTAATGGAGGCTTAATGCCATGTTATTTACCTTCATACCCAGGAAGAAGCTTCAATGGTCCATTTTTACACATTCAGCCTCTATCCATAGGACAGGACATTTCCCCCCACATCCTATTCAGACCTTTGCCTCAAACCATCATAAGTACCTAGAGAGCCAGTTTGGTGTAGTGGTTAAGTGTGCGGACTCTTATCTGGGAGGATTGGGTTTGATTCCCCACTCCTCCACTTACAGCTGCTGGAATGGCCTTGGGTCAGCCATAGCTCTCGTAGGAATTGTCCTTGAAAGGGCAGCTGCTGGGAGAGCCCTCTCAACCCCACCCACCTCACAGGGTGTCAGTTGTGGGGGGAGAAGATATAGGAGATTGTAAGCCACTCTGAGTCTCTGATTCAGAGAAAAGGGTGGGGTATAAATTTGCAGTCTTCTTCTTTTTCTTAGTTTCACTGGCTTTTTTGGAAGGCGTGAAGGAATGTGCATTGTACATGGTTTTTCCTTGATGCACTTAAGTCAATTCCTTAAAGTTGAACAATTTTTAGATTCATCCCCATACTGTCTTAGAAGGAAAGCGAGTAATCTGTAGCAGCCAATGAGTTTTGAAGATATTTGCATACAGAGATACTTCTTTAGTTTGGGGATTTAACTGAAGAAGATGCAGTTCTATCCAGAAGCCTTTTGGGGGAAGAAAGCTGGGAATCTCTCACCATGGCCAGAGCTTCACTGCTCTTTCTGGTTCTTGCTCACTCTTGGGGTAAGATCGGGGGTGGGGTGGGGGTGGGTGGGTTTGAACAGGAACGCACAGGAACGCAGTTCTGGCTGACTTGGTGTCAGGGGGTGTGGCCTAATATGCAATTTAGTCCCTGCTGGGCTTTTCAACAAAAAACCCGTGTGAAATAATGGTGATGTCAGGGGGAGTGGCCTACTATGCAAATGAGTTCCTGCTGGGCTTTTTCTACCAAAAAAGCCCTGGGTAGGATGGTGGTTTCATTTAAATGCCCATTTAGCAAACCCTCCCTGCTTTCTGTTTCCCATTTTTAAGAGGCAACTGTTCTTGTGATCCTTCCAATCCATTTAATGTTTGCTGTTGATTTTGGTTCCAGGTTGCGATGCCCAGTTTCTGATGACTACACAGTCTACTGACAGCTTTAACATGACTCAGCCAGCTTCTGTGTTGGCCTCTGTTGGAGAGACTGTTAAGATCTCCTGTACAAGAGACATTCGGGGTGTAATCAGCTACGAAAACTCCTGGTACCAACAGAAGCCTGGCAGGGCTCCAATGCTGCTCATATATTCTGAAATCTGATGAGGTCGGACTTGCCTGGGCTGTCCAGGTCAGGGCCAAACAGGGATCTTCATGACGGATGCAGGATCTGAACCCAGGTCTTTCCAGTCCTGGAATCTAACTAAGTTATACCACATGGTCACTGGTTATAGAAACCTATCACAAATTCTTCCATATTTCTGAAACAGAACCTGGTTGAGCTTTGGTGTCTTTGCATCCAGTCTTATCACAATATCTTTTTCTGATCATCATCTAGGAATTCTCTCCTTGGCAGCATTTTTGCATTTAGGAGGATATAAGTAATCTTTGTTCTTACTTCCTCTGCTCTTGTACTGTCCTAACAGTCAGCCGCACAGCAATGAAAAAAATTAAGCTTCTCGCATTATGTCTCTCCGCACCTGAAGATTTCTTTCCTAGCTGCTGTTCTGCACTGAGCTGTTTCTGCATGAGGACAGGGGGAAAAAAGATGGCACCACTAACAAGGGGCCAGTTAGAGTATTTCATTGCAAATGCAGAGAGCCGGTTTGGTGTAGTGGTTAAGAGTGGCAGACTCTAATCTGAACTGGGTTTGATTCCCCACTTCTCCACTTGAAGCCAGCTGGGTGACCTTGGGTCAGTTACTGTTCTCTCAGACTGAAAAATAAACCATGCTCGCCACAAAAAGAGCTAGAGTTCTAGGCTGCCAGACAATCTTCAGATCTCCTGGCTATACTGCACCCACTGCCAAATGATAATTAATTATAAATGCTGTTTCTAATTGAGAAAACATGCAGGTATATTCTGCAAAAAGCCTCTGATGCTGTGTATTAGCCTCCCATTTGAAGAGGCTAGTCTGAAGCCACAGCTCTTTGGCAACAGGGTGTCTGGATTCAGAAATAGAGGGGGCACAAATGGTACCCCAATCTGAAAATCCACATCCAAGCAGAAGCATCTCTTAGTTCTTATGAAGGGTTGCCCTCCCCACAAACCTTAGGAATCAGGCCTTCTTGCTAATTCCCACTCCCCCCTTCAAGCAACTTACATGCCTTGCAAACAGGTGAAGGGCAAGGGTGGGGAAGAAGAAGAAGAAGAAGATGATATTGGATTTATATCCCGCCCTCCACTCCGAAGAGTCTTAGAGCGGCTCACAATCTCCTTTATCTTCCTCCCCCACAACAGACACCCTGTGAGGTGGGTTGGGCTGGAGAGGGCTCTCACAGCAGCTGCCCTTTCAAGGACAACCTCTGCCAGAGCTATGGCTGACCCAAGGCCATTCCAGCAGGTGCAAGTGGAGGAGTGGGGAATCAAACCCGGTTCTCCCAGATAAGAGTCCACACACTTAACCACTACACCAAACTGGTGTCACAAAAATGCCCATAGGTCTGAGGTAAGTCCTGGTGATTTCCACGTAAAAAGGTGCCACGTTCAGTTCCTGTCATCAGGCTGCCAACACCACCTACCACCCCTGGCCATTAGTGGGGGATGAGGTGGATAGGGTTGCCTGATCCAGGCTGAGAAACTTCTGAAGACTTGGGGATGGAGCCTGGGGAGGACAGGGACCTCAGTGGGGTACAATGCCATACTGCCCACCCACTAAAAAATGCATTTTCTCCAGGGGAACTGACTCTGTAAACTGGAGATGAGCTGGAATTCTGGGGGATTCCCACATTCCACCTGGAGGCTGGCATCCCTATCCTGTCATGTGATTCCGATGACACTTAATGGCAATCAATACTCCCTCCACCAGGGGTAGGGAACAGTGGCTCTCCAGATGTTTTTTTGCCTACAACTCCCATCAGCCCCAGCCAGCACAGCCAATGGCTGGGGCTGATGGGAGTTGTAGGCAAAAAAAACATCTGGAGAGCCACTGTTCCCTACCCCTGCAGTCTAAGCTGTGGAGTCTTGTGAGCAAACATTCTGCTTTGTGACCTACTGGCATTAAAGTTGTGAGCAAGCCATTTGGCTGCTGGATAAATTAGTTTGCTTTGGGGCCATCCTTCCTAAGCTAAGACAAAAATGTGTGAGCTGGAGGCTAAAAAAACTGTGAGCTAGCACACACAACTCAGCTTAGAGGGAACATTGATGGTGATATCTTGTTACTTCCTGCCATGTGCTTGCAGCTCAGTTAGTCCTATTCCTAGGATGTTACCGGGGAGGGGGGGGGGGTAAAAGGTGGTCTTGTGGAAAGTTAGAAAGCCACTGGAACAGATGAAACTATGAACTGACTTTGTATCATGGATTTTTTTTAAACCAAAACTTTCAAGTATCGATTGGCCAGCTCCTGTACATCTTTGCATCCTATGCCAGTTTGAATTGCCTATCCCTTGAAAAAATATGCTTATTATAATATAGTGGGTTCAATGCAGAGAGGAGACACAGTTGCAGTGATCATAGCTCTTTGTTGAGTTACAGCATGGTAACGGCTGAACTAGAAGAGTGCTTAACTGGGCCAAGGGGGCCAATTATATACAGTTCCATATTCCCGTGCTAGGATGCCATTGGGTCGTTTGAACCAGCAGGGGGCTCATGATTGGAGCAGGGCAGCAGGGATTTGGATCCTACAGCCCATTGTTCCTGAGTTCCCAAGCTCAGTCCTAAAGGCTCCAATGAGCCAGACAGGAACGCCAGTAGAGAAACATAACATGGATCCACATACATGACACTTATCTTTATTTTTTTCCCCTGTCCCGTCTCTTCACTTAGATGCTATATATGCATTTACTGCTCGGGCACATGCCATATATAATTACACGATTTCCCCATGAGGCAAGGGCATTCTCCCATGAGAGGGCGAACAATGATCCCTTCTATTATCCTTTCCAGCTGGCCAACAAGCATAAGGCCTGGAAAAAAGCCTTATGCCTTCTTGCTGGGGTGATAGGGTAGAGGGGATTGCAGAGGGTGACCTGGAAAGAACCTCCCTTTTTAAAGACTCTCCCTGTGTGTGGTGTGTGTGTGTGGTGAGATGGCCACAGCTTCTCTTACCTGCTTTCCCACCCCATCCTGTTGTTCACCCTTCTGCAAAGCACACAGGAAGGGATGGGGAACAGGAGGGCAGGAGAAGAAGGTGGGAGAAATCACAGTGATCTCTTCTCCCAGCTCAACAACAGATTTCAAAGTAAAAGAGGTTGTGACTCAGCAGCCCAAGACACTGAATGGTGGCCTTTGCTTTGGACCTCTGGGGTACAGCCCCTTTCCCATTGCTTGTTTTCTTTCCTGACCTGGACTAAGGAACAGTCATAAATGAGCCCTTCATTTGCATGGAGGGAATGCTCTCTTGACCTCAGGGGGTTTAAGAGGGAATGGGAGTGCCCTCTTAACAGACTGCCAGTCAGAGGACCTGTTGTTTGGCACATCAGTTTCCGCTGCAATGTCTCAGCTCCTGCTTCTCCTTACAATCCTGGTCTGTATTGGTAAGAACAATTCCTGTGGAGAATGAAATAAACATACTTGAAGGGCACCTAGAGGTCCTTCAGGTTCTTAATTGCCTGCTGCTGCAATGTTTGACCTTGCTGCCTTGTGAAATTCATGGATCTCCCTTTGCTTTCTTTTAGGCTCAAGTTTCCAGCAACTGCAGTCTCAGAAGCCTTCAGAAACTGTCTTTCTAGGGGGGACCGTCACTCTGTCTTGCACATTTAGTGGAGGAACCATCTCTGATGGCAACTACCCTTGGTGGGCCCAGCAGAGACAGGGATATGCTCCACGAGCTCTTATACACAGCACCAGCACCAGACTACCTGGCATCCCGGACCGTTTCAGTGGGTCAAGGTCTGGAAACACAATGTCCCTCACAATCACAGGGGCCCTAGTAGAAGATGAAGCTGATTATTACTGTACTGTGTGGACTGGCAGCGCATAGCACAGTCGTTCATTCAGATGGGGAAGTGAGACAAAAACTCTCCACTGCTTCCCTCTCTCTCCTTGTATATACAGAAACCAAAATCCATTCTCCATGCAGTGAATGAGACCTCCCCTTTAAGCTGAGTGCCATTGAAAAGTGTGGTGAGGCCCAATGGATATTCTGCAGAATATTAGAAAGGCCTCCCCCAAACTGGAATTTTGAATATGAAGTTTTACCTTAGAATTAAAAACAGGAGTGAGCTACACCTGTTGGGCACTCTTAATTAGACAGCTGGGAGTTTAAAGACAAGGTTTAAGGCAGCAAGGTGTTGGGGTTAGAGTGTTCGGCCAGGATCTGGGATCGAATCCTTATTCCGCCTTGGAAGCTCGCCGGATAGTCTCAGTCCAGTTGCGCTCTCTCATCCTATCCTACCTCGTAGGGTGGTTGTTGTGGGGATAAATGGAGGAGAGGAGAATGATGGTGCAAATGCTTTGGGTCTCCATTGACGAGTACAGTAAGGTGCCAATTGTTTTATAAATAACAAAGATTAAAATAGCAGTTAAAACTACCATCATCAATCTGCACACTGCTGTAAAACTCTGTGCCTGACCTTGGGCCTGTCAGACTCTCAGCCTAACAACTTTGCAGGGTTGTTGGAAGGATGAAGTGGAAGAGAGAAGAAGTGGCCATGGAACCTATGGATACATCCCATGCATGGTTCTCTCTGGCTTCAATGGATGCTGTCTTCTGTGTTCCTTCTTTTGTGGGGCAAGAGAGGAGCAGAGCCATTGCATTCCTCTGTGTAGCAGCCTCTGTCTCCCTTGGTAGTCTTCCATTCAAAGACCGTCCCTGCTTAGCTTTCAAGCTTTGACTATATAGGCTCGACTAGTATGACCATCACACCCAAGATTTACCTGTGTGCATTCCATTCTATCCACTGGAAGAATACTATGGTTACTCACTCCCCATTTTGTCATACAGAAATGAGGTTTGGTTATCTATGGAGATGACAGCCCTGGTCACTTTCCCCCACATGAGTTATTTGCCATGTGATTGGGAAAATTGTGCATTCCTTAACCAGACAATAGTTTAATAAAGAGAAAATGGAAGGGACAACCCAGAAAAATCCATACGGGGGTGGGGGGTGGGTGGGGAGTCAAGAAAGAGCGTGGAAAGATGTTGTACCTTTCCTGAGAAGGCAATTAGACAAATCCAGTGAGTAACAGCTAGCAACCATTATGTCTCAATGGAACCCCCATGTTCAGAAGCACCACACCTCTGAATAACACTTGCTAAGGGACAACAATACAGGGAGTCTTTGGCCGGAGCAGAGGTGTGTCCTTCACTGGTGAGTAGCCGTAGCCACCTCAACCCATCGGGTGCCATGAAGAGCAGGAGCTTCCTGGTGGTTTTCAGCCCCAGCACCTGTTATTTCAGTAATGAGGTACTGTCTTCCTGCAGCCATTTCTTAGCTTGATCTGATACGCTGAGGTCACAAGATCCTGTTACCAACAGCCAATAGTAGCTGGCCATATTTGCATATTGATGGAGAAAATGTGCTTCTAGGAGCCAAATTTAAGGAGAGAGACAAGCAAAGAGGTGCCAGAGAAAAAGGGTGCATGAATTCTCTTTGCAATGATGTGGTTTCCTTTGGTTCTTTTCCTGGGAAAGTTTTTTGCAGGTGAGGAAACCAATGGCTGAAAGTTGAAGCACAAATGCTAATCCAGGCTGACAGTGATATGACCAATGATTTTGTTGCAGGTTCTAGGTCCCAGCTGGTACTGACCCAACCATCCTCAATGGCAGAGTCTTCAGGATCAACAGTTCGGATCCCTTGTGCTTTGAGCAGTGGCTACAGCTTGAACAATCGAAGGGTCTTCTGGTATCAGCAGCAATCTGGGGGTGTTCCTTGGTTTCTGTGCCACTATTACACCAGCAGTGACCAAGGCAGGGGCTCAGGAGTCCCTGAGAGATTCACGGTCTCCCCTGACACCTCCAAGAACCTCTGGCATTTAGTGATCACAGGTGTCCAAGCTGAGGATGATGCGGACTATTACTGCGGTGTGTGGGATGAGAAGTTTAGCATGTATCACAGTGGTTTTCTCTCACCAGAAACTGAAACAGAAACCTCTGCTGACTCTCACAGGATCAGGCATCTGCTGATGAACTGATGTCAAGTAGCAAAGCAGATGAGAAAGGCAAGCAAACACAATGGGCTTTTTCAATGCATTTATAAAGCACCAGCAATGCTTTTTGCATTCTCTCATATGGAAGAGCTAAGTACATTGTGTGGTATAGCTTCATTTCATGTCTGCTGAGGGGGTACAAAGAATAGATCAGGGTGGGGAATTGCAGGGTAGGTCCAGGGTTTCCAATATGTGGATAGGCTCTCTCTAAACAGATATCCAATGGACATGTATAGATGGGAGGACAGAGTTTAATCACCAAAAAGACTATGCTGGTGATGATGGGGCTCTAAAGGACCAAAGCCATGTGGGCTGCTGTAGGGAGGGGGAATTGAGTGAGATGGAGAGAAAAAGCTGGCTGGGACCAACCCAGTGACTGAAGTCCCAGACCATTTCAGGGGTCATGGTTAGGGAACACATTGACTCTGAGCAGGGATTTTTTTTGTAGAAAAAGCCCAGCAGGAACTCATTTGCATATTAGACCACACCCCCTGACACCAAGCCAGCTGGAACTGCATATCTGTGTGTTCCTACTAAAAAAAAAAGCACTGACTCTGACCATTGCAGAGGCCCTGTCAGAAGTTGAAACTGATTAGGACTCTGTTGTGTCGACAGCCAGATGAAGAAGAGTAAATAGACCCTCTCTAGTTTTCTTCACTCTTTGTGTGCATTTGTGAATTGCCTATATGGCCCATTGTTCCTAGGGTAGTGAATGATTCAATGGAACCTCCACGTTCAGAGGCAATGTACCTGTGGCCAGCAGTAGCTGGGGGCAAAGGCAGGAGGAAGCTCTGCTCTGCTTGTAGGCCTTCTCAGCTCAGCTGTTTGGTCACTGTGGGGTCCTGGAGGAACTGGACCATTGATTTAACCTAGCAGGGCTCATCTCCCACCTGTTGCTGTTGATAATGTGCTGCTGCCACCCCCTACCCTGACTTACAATAGGTGTGGATGTGATACAGCTGGCCATTGTTCCACAGGTCAGCAGGGTTACTTATATGACCAAGTTATCCCTGGGGTGAGAGAACTTAGAATCATAGAGTTGGAAGGGACCTCCAGGGTCATCTAGTCCAACCCCCTGCACAATGCAAGAAACTCACGAATACCCCCCCCCCCTTAAACTTGTTTGTGGCTGTTTCTCTTCCATTTGTGCCTGTTCAGGTCTGCTTTGGGATTGGGAATGACATGAAAAGCTCTTCCTGGAGACTCACTGGCTCTTCTCACATTCTCACTTGGGTCCCCCTCCCCCCAAGCCCTCAGTAATCAGGCTGCAGCTGAATCGTGCAGTGTGGAATAGTAGAGCGTGTGATGAATGGATTTGCAGTGAAAATTTGCAGACAGCCTTGGCAATGTTCTTCCCCAGACCATGACAGTGCCACTGACCGTGTGCCTCCCCTGCTGTCCACTCCCCCTCCTCCACCAGCTCCCAGCAGCAGCATCAGGGCATGGGCATATGGGTGGTGCATGAGTCCAGGTGGCAAGAGGAATTGTGAGGTGGCAGGGGAAGTATGCACAGGCATGTGGGTCAGAGGGTAGGAAAGGAAGCCTGGGGGCTGGTGGTAGGCAGAGGAGAGGAAGAAGGCCCAGGGGCTCCCCCAAATCTGGAACTGGCCCTCCCCCAAGAATCCTTTCTATTGCTTCAGAAGATGGCCAACGCGACCCTTCTGCAAATGGCAGTGCAATCCTAAGCAGAGTTACACTGTTCTAAGCCCATTGACATTAATAGACTAATAGGGGTGCAACTTTATTTTGGATTTTATAGTGGATCCAGTAAAGGGGAAATGCCTAGACGACCCTAGTCACTGTCATGTTGGGCACATGTGTTTGTGTGCGGAATTGAGGAGCCGTACACATGCCTATTCAGTCAAGGCATACATGGGAGATCAGAATCACACCTGCAAACCCCTGGTCTGTCCCTGCTTCCTACACATGCTTGGCACCATTTCAGCAAGACTGGACAAACTGTTCTTATTTATACACCTTGAAACCAACCTGCAATCTTTCTACTTCGCCAGCTGCTGTTTCCTCCCGGGGGAAAGGGTCTTTATTCTTCAGAGACCTTGAAGCTATACTGAAAGAAGTGAAAGAAAATGCCTAACAACTGGCAATTAACTGAAGGAGGCATATACAGTATAACTCTTGTCACAAGGTGGCAGCATTGGATTCTTTATCTTGGAAGGGAATTCTGGTTACCAAAACCATGGTGTCCTTGTCTCCAAAGAGCATTGGACTGTCCCAGAGTCTTTAAATGAAGCTCTTGAGGTTCTAAATATAGAACTGCAGGCAACAATTTAATAGGAAAACATCCTCTGTCTTTATGTCTTCCCTGCCAGAAGAAGCACTGCCTGTTGAATTTGTACTTGCCTTTGAAGATGTAGGAGCTCTGCCAGAAAAAAAAGGTGGCAAGCCTTGTGGAAGTAAAACTGAAAGAAAGGAAAAACATTGTGCACATGTTCAGAGGCACTTGACTACTAGCTCTAAAATCTATACCGTGATAACAAAGAAGTATCTCTGAACACAACGTATAAAGAAAAACTCTTCTGCAACAATATTTAGCCACATTCAGATACTTCCAAAGCTCAGTGGCTCCCCTTTCTGAAATCAAACACTGTTTACCCCTAGAACACTTCTGGAATTAATGACAGCCTATGATGTCATGTATTCCTGTCATGAACAGCCAATAGTAGCTGGCCATCTTTGCATAAAGGTGTGTGGGGGGCAGGAATTTGCTTCCCTGGGAGGTAAATTTAAGAGAACTGCTGAAGGTCATCCCAGCGGAAAAGGGTGGGGGAATTCTCTTGATCATGATGTGGGTTCCTTTGGTGTTCTTCCTGGCGACGTTTGTCTCAGGTGGGGGCACGTCAGTGATTTCTTGTTTTTAGAAGGAAACATAAAAGTTGATCCAGGTGGACAGTAACATTGCCTGTTATCTTATTGTAGGTTCCAGCTCCCAACTAGTGGTGACTCAACCACCCTCCATGGCAAAAGCTCCAGGCTCAACGGTCATGATCCCTTGCACTCTCAGCAGTGGCTACAACGTCGGCTCAAAGGGCGTCCAGTGGTTCCAGCAGAAATCAGGGGGTGCTCCACTCTTTCTATACTATTACAGCAGTGGTAACCAAATCAGGGGCTCAGGGATCCCAGATAGATTCACTGTCTCCCCTGACACTTCCCAGAACCTCTGGAATCTAGTCATTACTGGAGTCCAAGCTGAGGATGAGGCTGATTATTACTGCCTTGCATGGGATGATAAGCTTAGCTCTTTCCACTGTGATTCATTCTCATGGGGAACTGAGACAAAAACCCTGATGCTTGTGTGGGTACAGCAACTTGGTGTGACATAAAAAGGAGGGGAGATTCAAGACTCAAATTGCTGCCTAATTGTTATGGTCACTTACTAACACAATCCCATCAATGCTTGAGTCCTTGGAGCGCCCTTAAAAGAACAATATTGTTATGGAATGTCTCTATGAATCAGCCATTTATGGAATAAGAAATAGCTGTTTGCCCCAAATAGACGTCATTAAAATTTTCTTTTCATTGTCTATTGAGAGGGAATCTGTACATACTATCACTGCATGAATGCTATTCACTTTCCCTCTCCTCTGGAAAGTTTTACACCTTATTTATGTGTGTTGGAGTAAATTGCTGTCAGGTCGCAACTGTCCTATAGTGACACCATCAGATTTCCTCTGATCAAGCAGAGGTGGTTGGCCTTTGCCTTCCTCTGCAAAGCCTCCCTTGGTGGACTCCCATCCAAGTATCAACTCAGTTTAGCTCCGAAAGAGTTGAGGAGATTGGTTACACTACTCCATCTCCATTCCACATCCCTACCATATTCATAAAGGTAAAGGTAGTCCTCTGTGCAAGCACCAGTTGTTTCCGACTCTGGGGTGACATTGCTTTCACAACGTTTTCATGGCAGACTTTTTACGGGGTGGTTTGCCATTGCCTTCCCCAGTCATCTACACTCCCCCCCCCCCCCAGCAATCTGGGTACTCATTTTACCGACCTTGGAAGGATGAAAGGCTGAGTCGACCTGTGGAGCTTAAAAAGATTTCCTTGAGGTATCAGTCCTGCAGCATAAACATCTGATTACTGGGAATTTGTGGGGAGGAAAAACACAGCAGAGGAGAGGTTTTTATAATGCAAATGGGCACTTGGGGGATTTCCTTGTTTTTTTATGTTCATGTCATAAAGCATTTGAACTGTGAAGCATGTAATTTTTTTGTTACGGAAGCAGGCTATCCTTCATGTGCTCTGTAACTGATTCCTTGGGGCCCTGATTGAAACTAGTGAGCATGGTTGTAGCATGGGCTTGGAACTGGGAGACTCAGGTTCCCAATATTACTGCCCTATGAAGTTCAGTGAGTGACTTTGGGATGGTCACTCTCACTCTCAGCTCAGCCTGCCCCACAGGGTTGTTGAGAAGACAAAATAGAAGAGGGGAGGACTCTGCATGCCAATTACTTCATGTTACCTGCCCTGAGTCTATTCATGGAAAGGGTGGGTTAGAATTGAAAAAAAAATACCTTAGAGGAAGATTAGGACAAATGTCTGATAGGAAAGGAGAGGAAAGAAGAAGAGTTTGGATTTATATCCCACCCTTCACTTTGAATTTCAGAGTTGCAGAGTGGCTTACAATCTCCTTTCCCTTCCTCCCCTACAACAGACACTCTGTGAGGTGGATGAGGCTAAGAGAGCTCTCACAGAAGCTGCCCTTTCAAAGACAGCTCTGCGAGAGTCATGCCTGACCCAAGGCCATTCCAGCAGCTGCAAGTGTAGTGGTGGGGAATCAAACCTGGTTCTCCCAGATAAGAGTCCATACACTTAACCATTATACCAAACTGTGTTACTTATTTACTGATTTATTTGCCATCAAGTCAAGTTGAAAAACACTGGGCTAGACCAAGCTATCAAATCATTCTGTAGAATGGAAATTTCTCTCTTAAAGCGATTCCTTGTCCTGGGGATTCTTTTTGGGTGGAACAATACGATTCAGATATTAGAATAAGCAACCAAACATCTATAGGCACCTAAGTAGAATCTACCCTATTGAAGCAACTTGCTCTATTTATACCCCCCCCCCCCTTTTCCTTTAGATGTTAGGAATTTACTCCTTGAGCGTTTGCCTGTTATAATTTACAGAATAAGTATTTTCTCTGCATCATAGATAGTTCCAAATGGGCAGCCATGTTGGTCTGAAGTAGTTGAACAAAGCAGGAGTCAAGTAACACCTTTAAGACCAACCAAGTTTTATTTCGAACATAAGCTTTCATGCGCTCTCTAAGCACACTCCATCAGATGAGGGGATCAGGTATTGTGGCAATACCTGATCCCCTCATCCAATGAAGTGTGCTTAGAGAGCACATGAAAGCTTATGTTCGAAATAAAACTTGGTTGGTCTTAAAGGTGATACTTGACTCCTGCTTTGTTTTTCTACATAATGGCAATGATGGTCTCCAATGAGAAGGCTAGCACCAGCCCCTTCCATTGCAGATAAGTTGCTTTAAGAAACCATTTGGGAGAAAGTGATCTTTCTGATGTGGGATGAGTGACTGACTGTGTTGTCAGGGCACCTCAGAAAGAAGTGCTCTCCTTTTAGCTCTATGGCTGCAGTGGGGGGGGGGGGGGCGGAGACAACCATGGCTTTTCTCACCTGCTTTCACTCCTCGTTAGGTGAGGTCTAATCAGACCACAGTAAAGCATGATCCAGACATTACAGTTCTGTTGATAGAGCTCAAAATCACATTTGCTTTTTTAGCTACTGCATCACACTGCTGATTCATGTTCAGCGTATGGTCCACTAAGACGCCTAGATCCTTTTTATTTATTTATTTATTTATTTATTAATTTCATTTATATCCCGCCCTCCCCCACCTTGGCAGGCTCAGGGCGGCTAACAGCAATCCATAAAAACACACCATAATAAATAAAACATTAGAATTACATTATAGAACAATAAAACATTAAAACATTAAATTAAAAACCAGTCTAGTTTGCACATACTACTGCCAAGAAAAGTTTTCCCCAACCTATAATGATGCATTGGATGTTTCCTACTTAAATGCAGAACTTTCCATTTAGCTCTGTCAAATTAATTTTATTTTAGGCCAGTTTTCCAGCCTGTATCCAGTCTCTGTCTTCTACTACATTTGCTACTAGGTTTGCCAAGTCCCCTGCGGCCTCTGGCAGAGGACTGGTTTCGTGTGCATAGTGCACTCGGTGTGATGACATCACTCACAAGTGATGACATTGTGCCAGAGACGTCGTGTGCTGGCCGCTCTAGGAGCTTTCAGGAAAACTCTTATCATTTCCCCAGAAGCTCTAGCAATTTGGGAGGGAAAACTCTATGGTACAATAGGCAGGTTGGGAGCCTCCAGGGTGGGGGATACCCCACCCGGTCTGGGAGCTTGGAAGCCCTATTTGCTGCCCTCCCAATTTAGTATCATCTGCAAATTTAATAAGCATTCCCTCTGTTCCTTCACTCAAATAATTTATGAAGATATTAAACAAAACAGGTCCCAGCACAGATCCCCAAGACACTCCTCTTGCCACTCCTCTCCAAGAGGATGAGGAACCATTAACATTTGGGTCCCCACTGGAGAGGATAGCGAAGTGTCAATTGCTTTGTAAACAATCAAGATTGTCATTGAAAACTTCAAAATAGCAGTAAAACTAACATCAATAAGTGTAACTGGGATGATCTGGGTGCAAATCTGCAATCTTCTGTAAAGCTCAATGCCTGACCTGGGGTCTGTCAGAAACTCTCAGCCTGGCCTGCCTTGCGAGGTTGTTGGAAGGACAAAGTGGAAGAAGGAAAAGCTGTGACTCAGAACCTACGGATGCATTCCATGCATGGCTCTCTCCGGCTGCAGTGGATGCTGTCCTCTGGGGCAGAGTGTGCTTCCTCTGCTGCTAGCATTGCTCTTGTGCCAGGACCCAGAGAAAACTATTGATCTCTTGCAGGCAGAAGTGCAAGTGGTAGAGAAAGCCTGCTTCACAACACAGGCTGTCCTCCTCGGCAGCCACACGGAAGGGCAGGCAGGATGTGTGCATGGGATTCAAGCCCGTGTTCCTTTGAAGACAAGTGGGATAAAAGTGCAATTGATAGATGGAAAAGAAAACTAGTAAGGACACTGAAAAGCAGTCCATTTGACAGGAGGACAATGGGTGACAATGTTTTCTCAAAGCTGCAGAGTCTTTTGAGCAAAAATTCTACTTTGTGAGCTTCTGGGATTAAAGTTGTGAGCTACTGCATAAATTAGTGTGCTCTGGGGACATTTCTTCTGAGCTAAGACAAAAATGTGTGAGCTGGAAGCTAAAAATCGGTGAGCTAGCTCACGCTAACTCAGCTTACAGGGAACACTGGTGACAACCAATGCACAAAATGGCTCCATACCTTTTGTGGATTCTGGGGGTGGAGAAAAGAATCTCAGCCTCCCTCTGACTGTAAAACTGAGGAAGCTCTGAGTCAGGAAAGGCTACAAGATTTTGGACGGTGTCTAATGACATGGTCAGGGTTTATATCTTCAATGAATTTGTGGACTAGGTTTTAGATCTTTTTACCTGCCGGTTATAAGTTAGCATAATTGAGCTGTATTAGGTGTGTGTTTGTGGTCACAAAAATAAACAGCAAATCCTCTTCTGGCACTTACAAATCACATCCACCACATTTCCTGTCTTGATGCACACAAAACATAAGGGAAGATGTGCCACTGAGTCCCAACTGACTCATCGCAACCCTGTGAAGTCCCATCTTTTGGGGTTTTCAAGGCAAGACAGGAGCAGAGGCGGCTTGCCATTGCATCCCTCTGTGCAGCAGCCGCCATCTTTCTTGGTGGTCTTTCATTCAAATACTGTCCCTGCTTAGCTTTTGAGCTCTTAGCTTTTTGAGCTCGACCATTGGGACTGCCACACCCAAGACCTACCTGTGTGCATTCTGTTCTATATATTGGGAAAATAGTATGGTTACATGCTCCCCAATTCCTCATGCAGAAATGGGCTGCAGAACCTTGGCTTGGTTTTCTAGAGAGATGAAAGCACTGATCACTCTTCTCCCATGGGTTATTTGCCCTGGAGTCAATACTGTTGGCAAACAGGTTTTTTTTTAAATCCCCCTTTCCCCAAATCTGTGCACCTCTAGGGTTTCCCACAGCTTTTCTCCCATCATTCCCAAACCTGCTCTTGACTTTTGCAGCAAAGCCTGGGTTGCAGCTCTGTGGGTGGGGAATTTTAGATTTTGAGGCTGCTTCTTTGCTATCTCTGATTCAAAGTGCCTTTTCCTTCTCCGATGGACCCCTGTCCTCTTTGACCTCCCATGACTAGTTGAAACCACATTTAGCCAAGACCCCATCTCTAAACAATTAGCCTCCAGAGGGTCACAGGCGTCCAAGCTGAAGATGATGCTGACTATTATTGCAGTGTATGGGATGGTAGCTCACATCACAGTGGTATTCTCTCATGGAAAACGGAAACAAAAACCTCAGCTGATTCTCACAGGATTAGGCATCTGCTGATGAACTGATGTCAGGTGGCAAAGCAGATGAGAAAGGAAAGCAAACACAATGGGCTTTTTCAATGCATTTATAAAGCACCACCAATGCTGTTTCCCTTCTTCCATTCAGAGAAGTACATTGTGTCACACGGTGGTATATCTTCATTTTAGATCTGCTAATGAGGTACAAGGAATATAGTGAAGGGGGGGATTGCATGGTAGATCCAGGGTTTCCAGTTGTGCAGATAGGATCTCACTAAACAAATACCCAATGGACACATATAGTCAGGGGGACAGAGTTTGATCACCAAAAAAAGTATGTTGGAGATGATGGAACTTTGAAGGACCAAAGTCATATTGGATGGGGGCTGCAGTAAGGAGGGGGAATTGGGTGAGCTGCAATGAAAAAGCTGGCTGGGAACAATTTAGTGGCTGAAGTCCCACGTCATTTCAGGGGTCAAGGTTAGAGAACCTGGTGTCTCTGACCATTACAGAGGCCCTGTCAGAAGATGAAACTGATTAGGATTGCATTCTGTGGACAGCCAGATGGAGAAGAGGAATAAGCCCTCTCTAGTTTTCTTCACTCTTTGTGTTAACAGAGCTGAATTGCACATATTGGCCATAATTTCTAGGATAGTGAATGATTCAATGGAACCTTCATGTTCAGAGGTAATGTACCTGTGACTAGCAGAACATAAGATAACATAAGAGACCATGCTGGATCAGGCCAGTGGCTCATCCAGTTCAACACTCTGTCATACAGTGGCCAATAAACCAGGTGCCACAGGAGGTCCACCACTTGAAGCCCTGTCACTGTTGCCCCTCCCAAAGCACCAAGAATACAGAACATAATTTGTCCCAGACAATCTTCCATCTATACCCTGTGGTTCCATCTATACCTTGGGGCTAATAGCCACTGATGGACTCCTGCTCCATATGTTTATCCAATCCCCTCTTGAAGCCATCTATGTTTGTAGCTGTCTCCATCTCCTGTGGAAATGAATTCCATGCGTTAATTGCTCTTTGGGTGAAGAAGTACTTCCTTTTATCCGTTCTAACCCAACTGCTCAGCAATTTCATTGAGTGTCCAGAAGTTCTTGTATTGTGAGAGGGGGAGAAAAGTACATCTTTCTCTACCTTCTCTATCCCATGCATATCTTATAAACCTCTATCATGTCACTCCTCAATCATCATTTCTCCAAGCTAAAGAGCCCCACCTTTAACCTTTCTTCATAGGGAAAGTTCTCCAACCATTTAATCATTTTAGTTTCCTTTCTCTGCACAGTAGCTGGGGGCAAAAGCAGAAGGAAGCTTTGCTCTGTTTGTAGGCCTTCTCAGCTCAGCTGTTTGGTCACCGTGGGATCCTGGAGGAATTAAACTATTGATTTGACCCAGCAGGGCTTTTATCTCCCACTTGCTGCTAATGTGGTGCCACTACCCCCTCCCGTGACATGCAATAGATATGGATACGATACAGCTGGCCACTTTACCACACACTGTTCCTCAGATAAACAGGATGACATACATGACTAAGTTATCCCTGGGGTGAGAGAACTTGCCCATGGCTGTTCCTATTCTGTCCCACTTGTGCCTGTTCAGGTCTGCTTTTGAATGACATGGAATGTTCTTCCTGCAGACCCACTGGGGCTTGCCTCATTCTCACTTAGGTCCTTTCCCCCAAAAAAGTGTTCAGTAATCAGGAAGGAGCTGAATTGTGCAGTGTTGACAGAAGAGTACAAGATGAATGAATGTGCAGAGAAAAGATAATATATACAGAATCCAATATTTAAAATTGGTGAAAAGGGGACAACCTTGACAATGCTTATCTCCAGGCCATGACAGGTCACTTATTATTATTAATTTGGAAGGTGCCTCAAGATGGGACTGGCCTCAACATACCCTGAGGTGGGGCAGCTGCTGGGACCCAGGCCACTGACTGTACGCCTCCCCTGCTGCCCACTTTCCCTCCCCCCACCAGCTCCCAGTAGCAGCATCAGGACACAGGCATGTGGATGGTGCACGAGTGCATTGTGGAAGAGGGATTGTGAGGGGCTGGGGAAAGCAGGCACAGGCATGTGGGTCAGTGGGTGCAAAAGGAAGCCTGGGGGCTTGTGGTAGGCAAAGAAGAGGAAGAAGATCCTGGGTCTTCTCTGCCCAGCCCCCCCCCCCCAGATCTTGAAGTGGCCCTCCCCCAGGAATCCTTTCTATTGCTTCAGAAGATGGCCATGTCACCCTTCTGCAACTAGATCTGATGAGGAAAATGCATGGCAGCCACGGGGAAGGGGACGCTAGCCACTGTCACATTGGGCACATGTGTTTGTGTGAGACAGTGAGGGCCTCTACACACGCTTATACAGTCAAGGGAGATCAGAATCACACCTGCAAGCCCCTGCTCTGCCCCTGCTTCCTACACATACTTGGCACTGTTTTAGCAAGAGTGTACAGACTGTTCTCATTTATGCACCTTGAAACCAGCCTGCATGCTTTCTGCTTCACTTCCTGCTGTTTTGTCCTTGGGGAAAGGATCTTTATTCTTCAGAGACCTTGAAGCTATGCTGAAAGAAGAGAAAGAAAATGCTTAACAACCAGCATGTAGCTAAAAGAGGCATGTATAACTCTTGTCGCAAGGTGGCAGCATTGGATTTTTTATCTTGGAAGGGAACTCTGGTCACTAAAAGCATGATGTCCTTGTCCCCAAAGAGCATTTGGTTGTCCTAGTCTTTAAATGAAGCTCCTGAGGCTCTAACTGTAGAACTGCAGGCAAAAATTTAATAGGAAAACATCCTCTGTCTTTATGTCTTCCATGCCAGAAGAAGCACCGTCTCTTGAATTTGTACTTGCCTTTGAGGATGTAGGAGCTATGCCCAAAAAATAAGGTGGCAAGCCTTATGGAAAGAAAATTGTAAGACAAGAAAAACATTCTGCACATGTTCAGAGGCACTTGACTACTAGCCCTAAAATCTATACTGTGGTAACAAAGAAGTTCCTCTGAACACAGCATATAAAGAAAAACTCTCCTGCATCAATATTTAACCACACATTCAGATACTTCCAAAGCACAGTGGGTCCCCTTTCTGAAATCAAACACTGTTTACCCCCTAGAACATTTCTAGAATTAATGTTAGCCTATGATGTCATATATTCCTGTCATAAACAGCCAATAGTAGCTGGCCATCTTTGCATAAAGGTAGGTGTGGGGGAGGGATTTGCTTCCCCAGGAGGTAAATTTAAGAGAACTGCTGAAGGTCATTCCCAGCGGAAAAGGGTGGGGGAATTCTCTTAATCATGATGTGGATTCCTTTGGTGTTCTTCCTGGCGACGTTTGTCTCAGGTGGGGGCACGTCAGTGATTTCTTGTTTTTAGAAGGAAACATAAAAGTTGATCCAGGTGGACAGTAACATTGCCTGTTATCTTATTGTAGGTTCCAGCTCCCAACTAGTGGTGACTCAACCACCCTCCATGGCGAAAGCTCTAGGCTCAACGGTCATGATCCCTTGCACTCTCAGCAGTGGCTACAGCGTTGGCTCAAAGAGAGTCCAATGGTTCCAGCAGAAATCAGGGGGTGCTCCACTCTTTCTATACTACTATTACAGCAGTAGTAGCCAACACAGGGGCTCAGGGATCCCAAATAGATTCACTGTCTCCCCTGACACTTCCCAGAACCTCTGGAATTTATTTATTTTTTTTTGGTAGAAAGTTTTACTTTTATTTAAAATAAGAAAAAACAATACATAGACAAAAGAAAAGAAAGGAAATATACACCAAAAAGCAACACAAAACAAATAACACATAGCCTAGTAGAAAACTAGGCCACAAACAAAATACATACATCCATCTCCCTTACCCAACCAAGCACACTGGGAGGAGGAGAGGTTTCGATAAGGTAAAAAATTTTCAGTTGTAATTTCACAATTATTTCAGCTCTACTTTGTATAGGACAGCTTTTAAACTAAGCAATAACCTTTTCATTAGACAATAATTGTATCATGTTTCAATATAATTACTCCATGTCAAATCCTTTACTTTTGACCCACTTATACACAGGGTCCCATTCCTCCTGACACTTCTGCACATTTCCGTTTCTTAGTCTTGTGGACATTAGGTCGGCCTCAGCAGTTTCTAATAATTTATTTATAAACTCTTCTCTGTTCGGGGTCTTCTCACCTTTCCAATACTTGGCATATAGTATTCTGGCAATTATGATAATGTACATTAACAGTTTCAGTTTTGTTACGGGCACTTTCTGCCTGCAAATGTTTAAAAGATATAGTTCCGGCACATGCATAATTTGTGTTTCCAAAATTTTCTGAGTCCAAATATTGATTTGCGTCCAATACTTTCTAGCTGACTTGCATTGCCACCATATATGAAATAAAGATCCTTTAACTTCTCGACATTTCCAACACTTGTTGGAATATGTAGGATAAATTTTAGCCAATCTATTAGGTGTAAGATACCACCTATATACCATCGAGCGTTGGCTCAAAGGGCGTCCACTGGTTCCAGCAGAAATCAGGGGGTGCTCCACTCTTTCTATACTATTACAGCAGTGGTAACCAAATCAGGGGCTCAGGGATCCCAGATAGATTCACTGTCTCCCCTGACACTTCCCAGAACCTCTGGAATTTAGTCATCACTGGAGTCCAAGCTGAGGACGACGCTGATTATTACTGCCTTGCATGGGATAATAAGCTTAGCTCTTTCCACTGTGATTCGTTCTCATGGGGAACTGAGACAAAAAACCTGATGCTCTTGTGGGTACAGCAACCTGGTGGGGCATGGCAGAAAATGGAAGGAGGGGGGATTCAAGACTCAAATTGCTGCCTAATTCTTATGGTCATTTACTAACACAATCCCATCAATGCTTGAACCCTTGGAGCACCCTTAAAAGAACAATAGAACAATATTGTTATGGAATGTCTTTATGAATCAGTCATTTATGGAATAAGAAATAGGTGTTTGCTCCAAATAGGCTTGCCATTAAAATTTTCTTTTCATTGTGTACCGAGAGGGAATCTGTACATACTATCGCTGCATGAACGCTATTCACTTTCCCTTTCTTCTGGAAAGCTTTACACCTTATTTATATGTGTTGGTGTAAATTGCTGTCAGGTCGCAACTGACCTACGGTGACACCATCAGATTTCCAAGACAACTGATCAAGCAGAGGTTTTTCGCCTTTGCCTTCCTCTGCTAAGGCTCCCTTGGTGGCCTCCCATTCAAGTATCAACCCAATTTAGCTTCCAAGATCTGAGGAGACTGGTCTACACTATTCAATTCCACATCCTCATGGTATTCATAGTAGAGCTTAAAAAGATTGTCTTGAGACATCAGTCCTGCAGCATTAACATCTGGTTACTGGGCATTTATGGGGAGAAAAAACAACAACCATGTCCAAGGAAGGTTGAGGTTAAATGGTGGAGGTTAAATGAATGTTGGCACTGCCTTCAAGAAGTGCTGAAGACCTCACTTATTTATAATGGTTAGGCCATGGAACTAGTGAAGCTGCCAAAGATATATGCCAAGCCCACCTCTGTGTTCTTTCATCCAACTGGGAGGTGCCCAGGTCTGTCAAACTTGTTGAAGCACTGAGCTGAACACCAGATCAACCTGATAAAAGTCAATGACAGCAAGAAACTGGGCGAGTGGGTAGGTCTCTGCAAGCCTGACAGAGAAGGAAAACCCCACAAAGTTGTGGGCAGCAGCAGAAGATATTGGATTTATATCCCACCCTATACTCTGATTTTCAGAGTCTCAGAGCGGTCACAATCTCCTTTACCTCCCCCGCCCCCGCCACAATAGGCACCCTGTGAGGTGGGTGGAGCTGAGAGAGCTCTCCCAGAAGCTGTCCTTTCAAGGACAACTCTGTGAGAGCTTTGGCTGGCCCAAGGCCATTCCAGCAGCTGCAAGTGGAGGAGTGGGGAATCAAACCCGGTTCTCCCAGATAAGAGTCTGCACTCTTAACCACCACACCAAACTGGCTCTCATTATGCGGTTGTAAAAGGCTATGGCAAAAAATCTCAGGCCAAAGTACTTCAAGTGCAAGAAATGAAGAAATAAAATATTAGGAGCCTGGAAAATAAGTGAGAGCTGTAGAACCGTGGCTGAACTGACCACATGTTATTACTCCAAGAAGTTTTCTCATCATTAGGAGATGTTGTGGACCTTCAGTGAATATCCAAATTCCTGGGAATCATCAGATGTTGCTTGTACTTCACCAAATCCCACATGTATGGAGAAAGTGGTGTTGGTGTCACAAGAATGTCCAGAGTTTCATGGTAAGGCATGGTGATTTGCATGTAGAACCTGCCAAGTTCTATTCCCAGTTTTTAAAAAAAATGGTTACTGCCTCTGCAGGGCAGAGAATGTTTGGAGACCTTGGAGAGCTTATGAAAATTGCACTAGGCTATAATGGGAGACATCAGTCATCTTTAATCCATGGACTGGCATGATGTTCAGGTGCAAGACCCTATAGAGCACTCAAATTTTGTGCTCTTTTTGGGAAGGCCTTACTGCTCTCACACCTGTGTAAGGACCAAGGTGCCTCATCTGTCTCTGCATGTGCATTGGGAGGAGCAGTAGGATGGCACAGGTAAGGCCACTTGGCAGGGGAGAGGATGCTTTTTAAAGGATTATTTGGTTAGCAGAGGACTCAAAGCACATAACACAGTAGAGCCTATCTGATTTGTGTGTGTCCTGACAAGATACAAGAATCACACAAAGAGCCTCTTTATTTTTGCAAAACTAATATGAGTCATTTATTGTAAGAAACTCCATTCTGGACAGGATAGAGATACGATTCTAATTTAGTCTAACTAGGTAGGATGGATAAAGATACTGGAACATGTCCTACCCTCATGGTGCCTAGATGGAGAAGTTTAGCATAGTGTGGAGAGAAGGTGTCAAGACCGAAAGGAAGATTCGCTGACATTAGCAATCTACACATCAAAGAGAGAGCATCAGAAAGCAGTAGAAGGGAAGGATGATCAGGTCCTGGGCCCATCTATCTCTTTGACTCTCTATAGTCCCCTTCTGAAATCTGAGACTAAGAGGCAGCACAAAAGTCTTTCACTTCCAACATTTTTAGCACAGGCAGAACTACTCCCCTTTCTGTCATATGACCCTGTTGGCGCATGGTTATGATGTCCAAGGCTTTTTTTGTAGCAGGAACTCCTTTGGATATTAGGCCACACACCCCTGATGTAGCCAATCCTCCAAGAGTTTACAGAGCTTTTAGTACAGGGCCTACTGTAAGGTCCAGGAGGATTGGCTACATCAGGGGGTGTGGCCTAATATGCAAAGGAGTTCCTGCTACAAAAAAGCCCTGGTGATGTCATGTGACTTCTTGTCATGTTGGGTTGCCAGGTCGGTGTTGGAAAATACCTGGAGATTTTGGGGATGGATCCGGGACAGGGCGGGGTATGGAGAGGGGAGAGGCCTCAGCACCATAAAATGCCAGGGAGTCCCCCCTTCAAAGCTTCCATTTTCTCCAGGGGAGCTGATCTCTGCCAGCAGGAGATCATCTGTAAAAGCAGGAGGTCTCTAGGCCCCACCTGGAGGCTGGCAACCCTATCATGTGTCCTATGTGGCTGCTTGGGGACCTAAAGGAGGGGAGGGAAGGTCCTAACTTTGGGAAGGTTGAAAAACACTCGGCTAGAGCAAGCCATCAACTGATTCTGCATAAGGGAAATTTCTGCCTTAAAACAATTCTGGGAATTCTTTTTGGATGGAACAATAGGATTCAAATATTTAGAATAAGCAATCAAACTTCTATAGGTACTTACTAGACAATTCTGCCAAAGCAGAGTCTTCCCTGCCATGCCCTATTGAGGCACTTGCCCCTATTTATTTTCCCTCTTTTCCTTTTTAGATGTTAGGTATTTACCACTTGAGCCTATGCCTATTATAATTTACAAAACAATTCTTCCCCTCGCTCCAGCAGTGATGCTCTTCAATGAGAAGGTTAGCGCCAGCCCCTTCCATTATCCATTACATATAAGGTAGCCTTAAGAAACCATTTGGAAGAAAGCAGTCTTTCTAATGTCAGGTGGACTGATTGTGTTATCAGGGCACCCCAGAAAGATGCTCGCTTACTTTCACTCTGTGGCTGCAGTGGGGGTGAGACAGCCATGGCTTCGTCCACCTGTTTTCCCTCCCCTTCCTGTCATTCAGTTTTCTGCACAACAGGCAGGAACGGGTGGATAACAGGAGTCTGGGAGGAGAATGTGGAAGAGGCAGCAGTTACCTCATCTTCCGATTCGATAATAGGTTTCAAAGTAAAAAGAGGGGTCTTGAGGCTGCAACCTGATAGACCAAGACTTCGGAAGGTTTTCTTTGTCTCCATTAGGCATAACTTAATGTTTAAAATGAGAAAATGAGTGTGCTGAAACATACTGTTGTGTATATTGTATATTCCTGTACCTCCATATTGACTTCAAAGGAAGACAATAGTGGAAATACAATGTCTCTACCCAAAAACATTACCTTAAAAATGAAACTATTGATCATAACTGTAACTTGTACTTAAAGATATGACAAACTAATCTTGTACGTAAGTGGATACTGTAACTCCTAGGACTGAGTTCTGGAACAGCTCATTCATTCTCCATTTCCATGCTTCTTGCAGTACAAAACCCCAGATCTGGGTCTAGTCATGGCTTTATAATTGATGCCTTCTTGAGAAGCACTGAAGTTCCAGAGCTCAGACCTTTTGAACAGGGTCCTGCCCCTTTCCCTCTGGTTGTTCTCTTGTCTGACCTGCACCAGGGCCTTTTCCTTAATGAGTCCCTCATTTGCATGGAAGGGGTGCACTCTCTTGACCTCAAGACTTTAAGAGTGAATAGGAGGGTGCCAGGTAGAGATCCTGTTGTTTGGCTCATCATTTTTCACAGCCCTGCTTCTTCTTACAATTCTGACCTATACTGGTAAGAACAATTCCTATGATGATTTTTTTACAAAATGTAGGAGACCCAGAAGTACATCAGACCCTTAACTGCTGGCTGAGTCAGTGTTTGACATTGCCACTTTGTGAAATTAATGAAACACCCTGTGCTTTGTTTCAGGCTCAAGTTTCCAGCAACTGCAGTCCCTGAAGCCTTTGGAAACTATTTCTCTTGGGGGGACCACCACTCTGTCTTGCAGATTTAGCAGTGGCTCTATTTCTGATGGCAATTATTCTCGTTGGGTCCAGCAGAGCCCAGGGACAGCTCCAAGAACTATTATACAGAGCACCAGCAGTAGACCATCGGGCATCCCAGACCGTTTCAGTGGGTCAAGGACTGAGAGCGTGATGTCCCTGACAATCACAGGGGTCCTGGTGGAAGATGAAGCTGATTATTACTGTGGACTGGGAGTGGGTGACACAGTGGTTCATTCAGATGGGGAAGTGAAGCAAAACCCCTAAATATTTTCTTCACTTTTAGTTGTGCTTTAAAAGAAGCTGAACCACTTATATTATCTTTATTCCCCATGAGCTTCAGCTTCAGCATCTGACCTTCCAGTGAACAGTCTGGGTTGATTGATTTGATCTTCTTGCAGTCCAAGGGACTCTCAAGATTCTTCTCCAGCACCACAGCTCAAAAGCATCTATTCTTTTGTGCTCAGCCTTCCTTATGGTCCAGCTCTCACAGCAATACATTACTACTGGGAAGTGGGAATGCCATCGCTTTGACTATACGGACTTTTGTTGGCAGGGTGATGTCTCTACTTTTTATTATACTGCCCAGGTATAATATGATATTAATAATAGTTTTATTTTGCAATTTCTGCCTCACTCTCTGAAGAACAGCCTCTTTGCCCCTCAGTCAGGAGGGGGCAGGTAATGGGAGGATGAGAAACAAAGGTGGATGAAGTCAGCTATCTCATTTCCCAATCCAGTAACAGATTTCAAAGTAAAACAGGAATCTCCAGGTCAAGTCTTGACAATTTGCTTTGCTTTGAACCTGTGAGGCAGGATTCAGTGTCTGAAATGAGAGATCTAGGATGAAGTTGGGGAGATGTTTGACATCCTGAAAGGTTATCGCTTCACCTTTACATGGCTAGATGTGGTTATGGAGGTGTGAGATAAGAGAAAAACTCCTTGGCCATGTGTACAGAGGAATGTATTACAGATTTAAGTATTTCTTTGCGGCCATATTTATTTGAAAGAAAGGTGGTCCTGGATGTAAGATGATCCCTCAGTCCCATAAATGTTATACACAATTTTGTTTTTACTACTGGACATAACTGTAACTTGTTTCAAATTTAAGATGACCTCCTCTTTTTTTTTGACGGCACACCTGAAAAAAAACCTCCTTTTGCATGTGAGTAAACACTGTAATCCCTAGGACTGGAAACACATTCCTGGCCTGAGTTCTGGAGCTCTCACTCAATGTTTCTCCCATCCCCTAACCTGGGTTTAGAGACTTTGTAATTGATGGTGTCTTGACTACCACTGAAGTCTCAGAGTTCAGAGACAAGACCTTTTGACCAATTTGGTCCAGTGCCTTTCCCACTGGGTGTTCTATAACCTGACATAGCCCAGGAAACAATAGAGCCAGTTTGGTGTAGTGATTAAGTGCATGGACTCTTATCTGGGAGAACCAGGTTTGATTCCCCACTCCTCCACTTGCACCTGCTGGAATGGCTTTGAGTCAGCCATAGCTCTCTCAGGAGTTGTCCTTGAAAGAGCCCTCTCAGCCCCATCCACCTCACAGGGTGTCTGTTGTGGGGCGGGGGAGAAGATATAGGAGACTGTAAGCCGCTCTGAGTCTCTGATTCAGAGAGAAGGGTGGGGTATAAATCTGCAGTCTACTTCTTTAATGAGCCCCTCATTTGCATGGAAGGGATGTTTTCTTGACCCTGCGAGTTTAAGAGGGAATGGGAGGATGTCAATCAGAGTCCCCCTGGACTGGTTCATCAGTTTTCACTACAATGGCTCAGAATCTGCTTCTCCTTACAATCCTTGCCTGTATTGGTAAGAATAACTGCTTTGATAAATGGAATCAAACATACAACACACAAGCTGGAAGTACTTCATACTCTTGCCAGTGGTGTTTTGTGAAAGTAATGATGCACCCTATTCTTTTTTCAGGTTCAAGTTTCCAGCAATTGCAGTCCCTGAAGCCTTCGGAGACTGTGTCTGTGGGAGGGACCGTCACCCTGTCTTGCAGATTTAGCAGTGGGACCCTCTCTGATGGCAATTATCCTTGTTGGGTCCAACAGAGACTGGGGCAAGTTCCACGGGGTATTATTTATCACACCAGCACCAGACTACCTGGTATCCCAGACCGTCTCAGTGGGTCGAGGTCTGGGAACACAATGTCCCTGACAATCAAGGGAGCCCTGGTGGAAGATGAAGCTGATTACTACTGTATTGTGTGGATTGGGAGTGGCTGGCACAGCTACTCATTTAGATAGGGAAATGAGACAAAAACCCTCCACTGTTTCCTTTCCTTGTGTATGAATAGAAGCTGAACTGCTAATATTAGCCTCTGTTTCCCATGAGACTTCAAATTCAGGTTGCAAAACAGTTTGGTCCAGTGACTATTGAGAGAAATATTAGAAAAGACACCCAAATTCCAATTTTTCATCGGAATTTTGAGTGCAGAATTTTACCTTGGAAAATATGACTATATTAGACCTTTTGGGACTTCTTCAGTGTTCTGATTTGCGCAGGCAACTGATCTGAAATGTCTTAAACTGTCATCACCAACAATTTTGCATGTTATTTGCCAAATGCTCACCTACTTGGTAGGATTATTGACATAGTAGCATAGTTACTGTTATTCATCACTTATTAAATAATGTTGAATATCAACTGTAAAATGTCATGGTCCCAAATAAAATGGCATCCATGTCAAACACAGGTCAGATATTGAAAGAAAACTCTTGCACTGTCAGACTCTGGAAAGCTTTACTGTTATGATATGATGCTTCATTACTATGATGTGATGCTGTGTTCAAGCTGCTGTGAGCTGCTTGACCTAACCGACTCCATTTTCTAACATTTGTTACTAACCCCAAATAGAAACCTTGCATATCAAAGCTATTACTAACCCTGCTGTGAGTTCCTGTCCTTGGTACTAACAAATGCAACAGTCCTTTGAACAGTCCTTTGAACAGAAGCTGTTCCTGTGAGAAAGGGAACCACAGTGAGATAAGAAAGACCTAACTTGTGAAATGTATCACCATATTGTGGGAATGTAGTCTTGTTTAGAAAAAGCCTTTGATGTACTCCTAGTTAAAATGTACTTTGATGTACTCCTAGTTAAAATGCCTATGCTCCAAAGGGAGGGCATCAGTTCCAATGTATCTCTGCTCAGAACTTTTGGATTATCGAAATAAAGCCTTAACATTGTAACCAATGGAAGTCTGCTTACTTTGAAATTCCATCGTCTGACATGCACTCTCCATGTGTTCTCAGCAGCATGGAAGTTTACAGTCCTGGTGAACGTCCTAACCTTATTGTCAAAGTGCTGAACACTCATTCAGTGACAAAGCCAGCCTAATTCTCAACATGAAAGCTTTTCTTCTTCTTGCATGGTGAGATGAGATGGTGGTTTATACCCCTTCCCCATGAATTCTGTTTTGAAAATGTTCTTGTGGTCAAATAATGATGATAATAATAGTTTTATTTTGCTATATCTGTCTCATTCTCAGTGTTCTCCCCAGTTATTAACCAGCATTCCCCCCCTTTCTCAGATACTTTATAAGATTGTCAAGTGAAGGAGGCGATGCATACTCTACCAACTGAGTTCCCTTTGGGAGATTCTGTGGTACGGTACTTATGAAGTCATATTTCAGTAGTCCACAAGGGGCACTGTTGCCTCACAAGTGTTGTCATTCTCCCCCTCCCCTTTGAAAGCAGCAGAAGGCTTACTGTGAAATGCAAGTTATTCTAGGAGGGTTGGGGGCATGAGTCCAAGCACAGGACTGGCCCTGCCACTAGGCAACCTAGGTGATTGTCTAGGGTGTCAGCCTTCTGGGGGTGCTGAATTGGGCACCCTCCATGTGACTCAGTGGCATTATCAGTGCGGTGTGTGTGTGTGTGTGTGCCAGGTTAGCTTTGCCTAGGATGCCAGACAATCTAGGGCTGATCCTGCCCAAGTACCAACTCAGGACTCCAAAAGACTCCAGATTCTGAGGGCTGTCAACTCTGGCTTGGGAAATTCCTGGAGTTTAGGGGGTTGAAAAGGGCAAGGTTTGAGGAGGAGAAGGAGACTGGCAAGCCATGATACCCTAGAGTTCACCCACCAATGCAGCCACTTTCTTCATAGAATCATAGAGTTGGAAGGGACCTCCAGAGTCATCTAGTCCAACCCCCTGCACAATGCAGGAAACTCACAAATTACCTCCCCCCCTTCATTGTGCAATTCCAGGAGATCTCCACGCCTCACCTGGAAACTGGTAACCCCACCACCTGTCTGCAGCTGGATCCGGTGAGAGTAAAATGCCTGATAGCTGTGAGGAAAGCAACTGTAGCCACTGTCAAGTTGAGCATGTGTGTCTGTGTGGGAGAGTAAAGGACTGTGTGCATGCTTATACTGTCATATCTCAGTAGTCCACAAGAGGCACCGTTGCCTCACAAGTGTTGTCATTCTCCCCCTCCCCTTTGAAAGCAGCAGACGGCTTACTGTGAAATGCAAGTTATTCTTGGAGGGTTATTCTAATATGGGATATCAGGATCATGCTTGCAAGCACCTGCTGTAGCCCTGCTTCCTGCATGTGCTTGTCCAAATTTCAGCAAGAGCACACCAACAGTTCTCATTCACACACTTTGAAACCAGCACACATTCTTTCTGCTCCACCTGCTGCTGTTTCCTCTCATGGGAAATGGTATTTTTACTTGAAGATAGGCTGAAAATAGTAAAACAAACAAACCTTGCCTAGTAAAACAAACAGTATGCAGTTAACAGAAGAAGAGGCATATAACTTTTGCCACAAGATGGCCGCTTTGTATTCTTGCTATCTGAGTGAAACTGGTTCCCAAACCAGGCTCCCCTTTTCTTTGGTAAGGTTCCTGAGGTTTTAACTTAACAACACCAGGCAGAAATTTGATAGGAAAATAACCTCCTTCACTATATTTCCCATGCCTGAAGAATAATTGTCTGCTCAATCTGTATTTGTCTTGTAGTGGTTCAAAGATGTAGGAACTCAGGGCAAAAGAAAGGTGGCAAGTCTTGTGGGAATAAAGGTGTAGCTTGGAAGATGGAAAGACATTCTGCACATGTTCAGAAGCACTTGACTACTGGCCTTAAGATCTATAACTCTGTGATAAAGAAGTGCCTCTGAACACGGCATGCACAGAATACCTGTCCAGCACCGATAACTAGCTACACATTTTCATGCATCCAAAGATGTTTTTCAGGAAGACTTTGGATCATAGTGCCTCATCTTTCTGTAATTAAACACTGCTTACCTACAGACTGTAATTAAACACTGCTTACCTACAGACTGTTTTGCTGATATTATGAGAAGACAACACTCATCAAAAACCCCCAATATTGCTAGGAGAAGTTGAAGAGAGCAGAAAAAAGGGACTGACCCAGTCAGAGAATCCATGCCCCTCAATCTTTAAAACCGGAGCAAAGTAGTTAACGATAGGATGTTTTGGAGGTCATTAATTCATAGGGTCACTGTAGGTCAGAAATGACTTGATGGCACTTAACACACATACCTGGAGGGGAAAAACTCTAGTCTTGCAAGTGAATAAATACTGTCACCCCTATGGCTGAAAACACATTCCTGGGTGGACTTCTGGACAGCTCTCATTCTATTTCAATGGCTTTCTCACTTTCTATTCCCTATTCTGGCTGCAATGGCCTCATAACTGATGCCATCTTACTAGTGCTGAAGTCCCAGAGCTTGGAGACAAGGCCTTTTGACCAAGTGGATACATTTATTGGTTGATCTCTAGCATGACCTGTGCCTGGGAACAATAGTTAATGAGCCCCTCATTTGCATGGAGGGGATGCTCTCTTGACCTCAGGGATTTAAGAAACAATGGGAGGATGTCAATCAAAGATCTTCCTGACTGGCCCATCAGTTTCCACTGCAATGGCTCAGATCCTGCTTCTCCTTACAATCCTGGTCTTTATTGGTAAGAACAATTCCTTTGATGAATGAAATAAAATATTCTTGTAGGAAACAGAGTATTTCATAGTTTTAATGGATAGCTGTGCTTATGTTTGACATTGGTGCCTTGTGCAATTGACAAATAATCACCCTATGCTATTTTCAGGCTTAAGTTCCCAGCAACTGCAGCCCCTGAAGCCATCGGAAACTGTGTCTCTAGGGGGGACTGTCACCCTGTCTTGCAGATTTAGCAGCGGAGCTCTCTCTGCTGTCAATTATCCTCATTGGGTCCAACAGAGCCCGGGGAAAGCTCTACGAGGTATTATACATGACACCAGCAGCAGTCCACCTGGGATCCCAGACCGTTTCAGTGGCTCAAGGTCTGGGAACACAATGTCCCTGACAATCACGGGGGCCCTGGGAGAAGATGAAGCTGATTATTACTGTACTGTGTGGACTGGGAGTGCACAGCACAGCCATTCATTCAGATGAAGAAGTGAGACAAAACCCCTCCACTGTTTCATTCACTTTCCTTGTGCATGAATAGAAACTGAATGGCTAATATTAGCCTCTGTTCCCCATGAGACCTCAAGTTCAGGCTACGAGATAGAGCCAGTGGATATTCAGATAAATTTTAGAAAAGCCATCCCAAGTTATTTTTTCACTGGAATTTTGAATGTGAAATTTTGGCTGTGATCACATGCACTAAATAATGTGCTTTCAATCCACTTTCCAAACAGATTTTGCCAGTTCACACAGAAAAATCCAGTTGGATTGAAAGTGGATTGAAAGTGCATCATTTAGTGTGTGTGAGATCACAGCCTTTATCTTAGATTTAAAACATGAGTATATCCAACCTGTTGGAATCCCTTAGTTGTTTCAATTTCTACAGGTATCTTTTCTGAAATGTCTTAAACGGTCACCTGTCAGCACCAAACACCTTCACGCACCATCCAATGCACATGCATTTTATAGGATTATTGATAGTGTTACTACATGTTACCTGTCAAATAATGTTGAATACCTACCTACCTGTGACTTGCCAACGGCCAAAATAAAATATCATCCATGTCCAGCGTGGATCAGATGTTTAAAGAAAACTGGATCTTTGGTTTTGAGCAGCATGAAATATAATAAGAGGCAGTGCCATAAGGTGTAGTCTTTCTTTAGGGACAGAGCCTGTAGATTCTTATGGGATCTTGGAAATGCCTGTTTTTTATCCACAGCTAGTGCAGAGCACAAGTAGAAGGAAGTAGGTCTCTCTTCACCACTACATCAAGCTGACTACATGCACTCTCCACTTGCGTACATAGCTATTGCATTTTTTTAAAAGAAAGATTTCCCCATGATGGCAAAGATACTTCCTAATGAGAAGGCTAGCACTGTTACCTTCCATTCTCTGTTTTGGATGGCCATGTACAAACCACTGGAAGAAAGCCACCATTCTATTGAGGGACAGGGCAGATAGGATTGCCAAAAGTGACCCGAGAAGAATCTCTTTCCCTTAAGGACTGTGGTTGTGGGGGGAGACAGCTACAGCTTCTCTTGTCTGTTTTCCGTCCCCATCTACCATTCAGCCCTCTGCACAGCATGCAGGAAGCGGTGGGTAATAAGAATATAAGAAAAGAAGGTGGGAGAAGTCAGAGTTATCTTGTCTCATCCCAAGCTATTAACAGATTTCAAAGTAAAGTGAAGAGGCGTGGCGATCTGGCAGGCCAAGACGCTGGACTTGCTAGTGCTTTGAACCCTTTAGGGAATGCTTAATGTCTAAAATGACAGTTCCAGGGGTGAAGTCGGGGAGATGTTTGACATCCTGAAAAGTCGTCACTAAACACTTAAATGTGTTGGTTATGTAGATGTGGTAGGAGGAGGAGCCACTTTGCACATGTGTAGGAGTACATTCTTGTGGGTTAGAGAGCTGAATATTCCCATACTGTCATATTCACTTGAAAGGAAGATGTATGTAAGTTGACCCCTCTAAAACATGTTACATGCAAAACATTTTTTAGTACCATACATAACTGTCACTTGTATGGAAATTTAAGACAACCACCTCTTTATTGATGGCACACTTGGAAAAAAAAACCCTAGTCTTGCATGTGAGTAAACACCATAACCCCTCAGATTGAGACACATTCCTGGGCTGAGTTCTGGACAGCTCTCACTCCATTTGAGTGCTTCTGCCTCTCCAACCCCTGATCTGGGTCCAATGTCTTGGTAACTGATACCATCTTGGCTAGCTCTGAAGTCCCAGAGTTCAGAGACAGAACCATTTGACTAATCAGGTACAGCCCTTTGTCACTGGTTGTTCCTTCCCCTAACCTGTGCCAGGGAACAGTCTTGAATGAAACCTCATTTGCATGAAGGGGGTGATCTCTTGACCTTGGGGGTTTAAGAGAGAATAGGAGGATGCCAGTCAGAGATCCCCTTGATGGCCTCATCAATTTTCACTGCAATGGCTCAAAGTCTGCTTCTTCTTACCATCCTGTTTTGTATTGGTAAGAACAATTCATGTGGAGAATGAAATAAAACATACTTGAAGGGCACCTAGAAGTCCTTCATATTCTTAATTGCTAGCTGTGCCAATGTTTGACATTGCTGCCTGTTGAAATTAATGCATCTTCCTTTGCTTTCTTCCAGGCCCAAGTTTCCAGCAGCAACTACAGTCCCTGAAGCCTTCAGAAACTGTGTCTCTAGGGGGGACTGTCACTCTGTCCTGCAGACTTAGCAGTGGAACCATCTCTGATGGCAATTATCCCTGGTGGTTCCAACAGAGCCTAGGGGGAGCTCTACGATGTATTATATATGCCACCAGCGGCAGACCACCTAGCATCCCAGACCGTTTCAGTGGCTCGAGGTCTGGGAACACGATGTCCCTGACCATCTCAGGGGTCTTGGCAGAAGATGAAGCTGATTATTACTGTTCTGCTTGGACTGGGAGTGCTAGACACAGCCACGTATTCAGATAGGGAAGTGAGACAAAAACCCTCCATGAACAGTAGCTGAACTGGTTTATATTAGCTTTTGTTCCTCACATGTTCAGGCTGAGACACAGGGAGTGCTGCAGTTATGGATAGTGAATATTCAGAGAAATATTAGAAAAGCCACCCAGAATTCTAATTTTTCACTAGAGTTTTGAATGTGAAATTTTATCTTGGCATTGAAAATATGAGTACTGTAGACCTATTGGGACCTCTTCATTGTTTCAATTTCCACAGGCATCCAATTTGAAATATTTTAAACTGTCACTTGTAAGCGCCAAATACCTTTGCATGTCATCTGACAGATGTTCATGTACTTCTCAGCTAACTGACATACCGGTTATAAATTCTAGTCAAACAGTGCTACTTGCCACGTATCAGATAATGTTGACTGTCAACTCTGAGCTGTCATAGTCCAAAATAAAATATCATCCCTCTCAAATGCTGGCTAAATATTGAAAGAAAACTGTTGGATTCTCCATGTGATCCTGAGCAGTATAGAAGTTTAGGGGTAGTGCCATACTCCAGGGGTGGCCAACAGTAGCTCTCCAGATGTTTTTTGCCTACAACTCCCATCAGCCCCAGCCATTGGCCATGCTGGCTGGGGCTGATAGGAGTTGTAGGCAAAAAAATCTGGAGAGCTACCGTTGGCCACCCATACTCCTTACTGACAGAGTCATGAAAATTCACAAAGAGTTTTCGTAATGGCTATTTTCAGGGGCAGCTACAGCAGAGCACAAATGGAGGGAAGCAGGTGCTCCTTTGGCATACCCCAGCAGAAGGATGACCTATTAAGGAGAGCATCCACAGCTCCTGATGAACTTCATAACCTTTTTGTGAAATAACTGAACACTCCTTTAGTGCTAAAGCCAGCCCAGTCCTCAACATGAAGGCTCTTCTCCAACTCGCATGGTGAGATGAGATGCCAGTTAATTCCCTGCCCATTAATTCTGTTTTGAAAAAGTTCTTGTGGCTGAATAATGATAATAGCGGTTTTGTGGAATTTGTCTCATTTTCAGTATTCTCCCCAGTCATCAGCCTGCATTTGTCCCTTTTCTTATTTATTTATTGGATTTATAGCCCATCCTCCCCACAAGCAGCCTCAGGATAGGTCAACGGATTAAAATATAGACCTATTATAAATCCATACACCAATAGAAATTCATACAGAGTTAAAATTCCTAAAAACAACAACAAATGGCAGAAAAATTCAGTGCTGGGCATATGCTGACAAGGATAAAGACTCAGCAGATGGCATGGCAATTCACCCGGGCAGTATAGGCAGGGGAGGCCCAAAGTATTTAGATGTCTGCTGCCTCAACCAAAGGCCTGGTGGAACAGCTCCATTTTACAGGCCCCATGGAATTGCATTAAGGAGGAGATGATATTGGATTTATATCCCACCCTCCACTCCGAATCTCAGAGTCTGAGAGCGGTTCACAATCTCCTTTATCTTCCTCCCGCACAACAGACACCCTGTGAGATGGGTGGGGCTGAGAGGGCTCTCATAGCGGCTGCCCTTTCAAGGACAACCTGTGCCAGAGCTATGACTGACCAAGGCCATTCCAGCAGGTACAAGTGGACAAATGGGGAATCAAACCCGGTTCTCCCAGATTAGAGTCCGCACACTTAACCACTACACCAAACTGGCTCCCAGGAGGATGTGTGTTTATTCGGTACCTTACCACTGAGTTCTGTCTGCCGGTTCTGGGATACATATGATGTCTTACCTTAGTAGTCCATTGGGGGCACTGTTACCTAATTAATTTACATTATTATTGAACCCTTAAATGTGATGGCTTGTTAAGGCTATGTAGATGTGGTATGAGAGAAGACCACTTTGCACATGAGGGATGACCACTTTGCCACCCTGAGCCTGCTTTGGCAGGGAGGGCGGGATATAAATCTAATAAATAAATAAATGTACAGAAGCTCACTCTTGTGTGTTAGAGATTTCAATATTCCTATTCTTCCGTATTTACTTGAAAGGAAGGTAATCCTGAATGTGAGACAATTTCCCTTCCCAAAAACCTTACACACAAACTTTTTAAAGTACTTGACATTACTGTAATGTGTATGTAAATTTAAGACACCTGCTCTTTTTTTCATGGCATATTTGGGAAAAACCTAGTAGAACATGTGCACAAACACGAGTGTAATCACTAGACTGAAAACACATTTCAGGGCTGAGTTCTTGACAGCTGTTCTTGACATTCCATTTGAATGCTTTTTCCTCCACCCAGTCACTTATCATGATCTAGTGCCTTTGTAACTGATACCTTTTTAATACTGAAGTTCCAGAACTCAAAGACAAGACCATTTCATCAATAGGCAACAACTCCTTTCCCATCGCTTGTTCTTTTGCCCGACCTGGACTAGGGAACAGTCATTAATGAGCCCTTTATTTGCATGGAGGGAATGCTCTCTTGACCTCAGGGGGTTTAAGAAGGAACAGGAGTTCCCTCTTAACAGAGTGCCAGACAGAGATCCTGTTGTTTGGCACATCAGTTTCCACTGCAATGACTCAGCTCCTGCTTCTCGTTACAATCTTGGTCTGTATCGGTAAGAACAATTCTTGTAGAGAATGAAATAAAAGATCGTTGAAGGACACCTAGAAATCTTCCACATTCTTAATTGCCGGCTGTTCCAATAGTTGACATTTTTGCCTTGTGAAATTCATCGTTCTCCCTTTGCTTTTTTCTCCCCAGGTCCAAGTTTCCAGCAACTGCTGTCCCAGAAGCCTTCAGAAACTGTGTCTCAAGGAGGGACTGTTACTCTGTCTTGCACATTTAGTGGCGGAACCATCTCTGATGGCAACTACCCTTGGTGGGCCCAGCAGATACAGAGGAAAACTCCACGAACTGTTATACACAGCACCAGCACCAGACCATCTGGAATCCCGGACCGTTTCAGTGGGTCAAGATCTGGAAACACCATGTCCCTGACCATTTCAGGAGTCCTAGTGGAAGATGAAGCTGTTTATTACTGTTGCGTGTGGGTTGGGAATGGGTGACACAGCAGTGCATTCAGATAGGGAAATGAGACAAAAACCCTCCACTTTCCTTGCGCGTGAATAGATGCTGAACTTCTTATTTTAGTTTTCATTCCCCAAGAGGCCTCAAGTTCAGGCTGCAAGCCAGAGAAGGCTGCAGTTATGGACAATGTAGTCAGAGAAAAATTAGGAAAGCCCTCCCAAATTCTAATTTTTCACTGGAATATTGAATGTGAAATTTTGTCTTAGAATTAAAAACATGGGTACATTAGAGCTCCTGTGACCTCTTTATTGTTTTGATTTCTGCAGTTGTCTAATATCAAACTCTCACCTGTCAGTGTCAAATATCTTTGCATGTCATCTGTCAGATGCTCACATGCTTCATAGGATAATTGCCAGACCAGTTATAAAATCTAGTCAAACGGTATTACATGTCATCTATGAAATAATGTTGAATATTACCTATGTATTGTCAAAGGCCAAAATAAAATATCATCCATGTCAAATGCAGATCCAATATTTAGAGAAAACTGTATATCTAAATAGCATGGAAGTTTACAGGCGGTTCTACAGGGTATAAGTTCCCTTTAGAGACAGAGACCTGAAGATTCCTATGGAGTCTTGGTAATGACTGTTCCTAGGGCTTTTTTTTGTAGAAAAAGCCCAGCAGGAACTCATTTGCTTATTAGGCCATGCCCTCTGACATCACCACTGTTTCACACAGGGCTTTTTAATAGAAAAAGCCCAGCACAACTCATTTGCATATTAGGCCACACCCCTGACTCCCATCCAGCCAGAACTGTGTTCTTGTGAGTTCCTCTTCCAAAAAAGCCCTGCCTGTTCATCTACAGCTATAGCAGAGCCCAAGTGGAAGCAATCAGACATTCCTTTGGCCTATCTCAGCAGGAGAATGGCCTGTTAAGAGGATCATCCACAGCTCCTGGTTATGATCTTTGTGTCAGAGCCCTGAACCCTCATTCAGTGATGATGCCAGCCAGATTCTATGTGAATATTCAGAGTATAGCTGGAGAATATTTGATATCATCAATATGTAAAGATTTTTCTTTTGTACCAAAATCCAAATTTCCAACTCAAGATTCATACTCAGTTGTCAAATTATACATCTGAAACATGCACAAAATCTGTGGAAGCTGTCTACAAATTATGCATGCCATCATGTGAATTTTTATTGCAGACTTCATTGTTCCTTTGATCTAAGTAGTTCTGTATGTAGCCCCGGTTAATAATTTTTCAAAATGTCAAGGGTATTATGGATGCCCTAAAGCGAAGTATTTTTCTTTTCTGTGGTTCTAGTGGCAGGATGCGAAACATCCGCCTAACTCTCCCACTGAAATAAATGGGAATGCTAAATGCCATTATCACCTTTTAAAAAGATAGATTCAGGTGGATAGTCATGTTGGTCTGAAGCAGCAGAACTAATTTTGAGTCCAATGGCACCTTTATGACCAACAAAGTTTTATTCAAGGTATAAACTTTTGAGTGCACTCACACTTTGAGTGCAATGTATCCAAAAAAGTATGCACACGCATGAAAGCTTATACCTTGAATAAAACTTTGTTGGTCTTAAAGGTGCCACTGGACTCAAACTTTGTTCTATCTTTGAAAAGTGTTATATGTATCCTATAGGAGTCAAGTTGGATCTTTAAGACTAACTTTAAGACCAACTAAATTGGTCTTAAAGGTGCGACTTGACTCCTATTTTGTTCTACTACTTCAGACCAACATGGCTGACTACTTGGATCTATATGTATCCTATGTGATGCTGACTGTCCTAGCTCTTACCTTTAGGGGGAGCTATTGATCCAGTTTACTGACTTGTGGCAGGCACAGGTGGTCCCCATCACCTGTGGTGTGAAGTGATGCAGGAGAAAGTTTCATATACTTGAGCACTCTCTGTGGTTTTTCAGATCACTCTTGCATACAGAACTGTGATATAAACATCCTTCTCTGCCCTAGACCATAGTCTGGGACTCTGGCCTGACCTAGATATGTATGCATTGCAGCCCAGGCATAGTGGATGGCCAGAAGTTCTTGGTTTGCAGCTTTGTAGTTGAAATGGATTCAAATTTAATTTTCATAATCATGGTGGCTTCTCAAATCTAGGAAGGAAAAGTGTGGAAAAGCTTCCATATGCAGTGATAACAGTGCCCTCTTAAGCATAGTTACAACCTTGATGTCAAAGGATGTAACTCTTCTTAGGATAGCACTTCAAAGAGATATCTTTTCCTGTTATTTGAACATAAAGCTAGCCTATTGCTCTCAGCTTCTTTAGCCATCATTTTAGCATATTCAGAAGGGGCAGATCCAAGGGTTAAAAAACTTTCCAGGGATAGCTGTGTTGGCATGTAGTGGAATTTAGATTCAAGTTTGGTAGCACCTTACAGACCAGGGGTGGTCAAACTTGCTTAATGTAAGACAAATGTAGAATAAACATCAGATGTCTGAGAGCCACAAGATATGAACATCAGATTTTTGAGAGAAGGAAGGAAGGAAGGAAGGAAGGAAGGAAGGAAGGAAGGAAGGAAGGAAGGAAGGAAGGAAGGAAGGAAGGAAGGAAGGAAGGAAGGAAGGAAGGAAGGAAGGAAGGAAGGAAGGCAAATAGATGGGGGAGGGATGAGGGAGGGAGAGGTGGAAAGAAAAGCACTTTAAATGCATTCTCCAAGCTGCTGGCTGACTTGGCTTGGAGAAGTGATTTAAAGAGACAAATGCCTTTTTGAAGTCAGCTGATGGGGCAGTGGGGGCTTCAAGAGCCACAGAATATGTGTGAAAGAGCCAGATGTGGCCAAGCCTGGCCTTAGACTGTCTGGCACCTTAGTCAAGGCTAACTCCTGCTTCACCTGCACTGATAATGTCACTGAGTCACATGGGGGGGTGCCCAATTTGGTACCTCCAGAAGGCTGGCACCCTAGGCAATCACCTAGTTTGCCTAGTGGCAGGGCTAGCTCTGATTGTATCACCTGAGCCATAGTTTGGCCACCCCTGTTGCAGGCCAACAAGATTTTTGGGATAGAAGCTTTGTCAGATGTATGTGATGAAGGGAACTTTGACACTTGAGAAAATTATACCCCTCAAAATTTATCTCTAAGGTACTACTTGTCAGAACCTTGAGCCGAGGAATCACACAGTCTGGTGATACAGCAGTTTATTCCACAAGCGTGACAAGGCAGGACACCATTTTTGCTAAGACTACCATCTTAGCCCAAGCACTCCCTTATATCCCCTTCCCCCAACCGTTAATATTTCAAGCAAAGGCGGCAAGCAAAGCATGGGGTTTTTTTGGCGGGCCTACCGCCCCCTTAGTTCTCCCAGGCCAGGTGCATGATCTGCCACTTCAGCGTCCTGACCTTGACGGCCGGCACAGGTGTCTTCACTAAGTTCCAAAGATAAGCATAGTAGCAAGCAAGCAGCAAGCATGTGCCTATAGCAATTAACTGTATAGCGTTCATGGCAAGAGGGATAAAAAGGTAAAGGTAGTCCCCTGTGCAAGCACCAGTCGTTTCCGACTCTGGGGTGACGTTGCTTTCACGTTTTCACAGCAGACTTTTTACGGGATGGTTTGCCATTGCCTTCCCCAGTCATCTACACTTTTCCCCCAGCTAGCTGGGTACTCATTTTACCGACCTCGGAAGGATGGAAGGCTGAGTTGACCTGGAGCCGGCTAGCTGAACCAGCTTCCGCTGGGATCAAACTCAGGTTGTGAGCAGAGGGCTCCGACAGCAGTGCTGCAGCTTTATCACTCCGCACCATGGGGCTCTGGCAAGAGGGATACATGAATTGAAAAGGAATGAATGACTCTTGACATACTGCCCCCCTTAAGGCCCCCTCCCACCTGTTTTGTCCGGATACTTAAGGTGGAAGTTTTTAATTAGTTTTTTGCAGTTAGTGTCTCTGGCCCGGATCAATTCTGTTTGGCCCAGGAGGAAATGAATCCATTTGACACTACTGGACTCAAATCTTTTGAAAAAGAATTTTTTAACAAGCCTACTCCTTACCTGAGAAAACACCTTTCCCCCCTTATCCACCTTATTCCATAGATGTATTTTTATCCTGGCCCAAGGGTTTATTTTTTAATTCCTCACACACCACCTTTATGCAAATTTGTACCGCATTCAATGTCACATTTTTGGACTGAAGAAGTGAAATTCTAGCATAGCCACTGGCCATGAAACTAATTTGCATGTGGATTCACTTGCTGCTGAAGAAGGAGAGGGAAGGTCTAAGCTTGTGACCCACTGGCTTCAGAAAGACTACAGAGAGCTCACCATGGGCTGGGCTCTGTTTTCTCTTGCAGTTCTCAGTTACTCCTCAGGTAAGGATGTGGAGAACTTATTTCACAAGAATAGGCCTAGGGCTGCCATCCCAGTTGGGAAATTCCTGGGGAGTGGGGAGGAGAGGGGAGGAAGCTCAGCAAGGAAGGATGCAATTCCATTAAGGCTCTGAAGTTGCTCTTTCCTCCAGGCGAACTGGTCTCTGTAGTCTTGAGATCAGTTGTAATCAGGGTCCACAACTTTGGGTTGGGAAATTCCTTGGGATTTGGGGGTGGAGCCTGGGGAGGGTGGGGCTTGAGGATGGGAAGGACCTCAGAGAGGTATAGTGTCATAGAGTCCACCTTGTAAGCTGAAATGCCCTCAAAACGAGGTTGGGGAATTAGTCAGGTGGGCACCTGGCTCACTCAGGATCTTTTTACCTATGTCTACAAGATTAACCAACCAGAGAGTAATGCTGAATAATGGGGACTCTAATTTAATAAAACTGATTATAATTTATTGAGAAAAATATAGTCTTCCATACAAGATAAAAATACACATATAATCATACATACAGTCCTAGGAAATATATAGAGAGATATAGAGGAACACATGGGTAGACAAACAGGGTGATATTTACCTATCGTAGTCTTCAAGAAGGCTCCAATGGTGACGTAAGAGGATGGGGGAAATGGACCCAAAACTGTGGCCAGAATTGGGGATGGATCTAGACAGCGGAACTGGGGTACTGCTAGATGCACACATGTGGGAAGCTGTGTTACAGGTATATAGACTACTTTGAGCCCTTAGGGGATGGTAGGTACAGGGGTGGATGACAGGTGGTCATCTGGTACATGACCTCAGAAAAGGGGAGGCTCTGCAGTGACCATAAGGGCTGGACTTCTGCAGTAGCCAATAGCAAGTTAATTGGTGGCACCTAATTGGGTGCTTGCTCTTGACCAATGGACTTGCCTGGATCCTGGATACCTGGTTAAACTTTCAGGTTGAAACGGACCTGGGGGAGGCTCCAAAGTGACAGTTGGGAAGAAGAATAGAAGTGATTACTGGGTGGGGAACACTTAAGATTAAATGGATTTATCTAAAAGGGTGACAATAGAGAGTCAAATTGTGTCCTAGGTAACACCCAGTTTTGTACAAAGGAACTTGGCTCTGGCTGAAGATGGTCTTCCTCTTCTTTAGTCTTCTTCCTGGCACCAGTCTTTGTCTAGAGTTCTGTTAAACAAAGAAAGTGGCAGTTGGACTATTAACCACTCTGGGGTGGGTAGGTTGCTTGTAGGCCAAAGGTGACATCTGGTGTATACGTGAGCCTTCTGTTGGGATGAACTGGAGTCAGGAAAACAAGATGGATTCTGGTGGTGTTAGCCTTTGGTTCATGGAAACAGGCTGGAAACTGTTTGCCTGTACAGTTCATGGTGGTGTGGCTTCTTCTACTGCAGCGGCCAAGATTGGGCATGCAAGGAGCAGCTGGAAGCTCTTCTGTAGTTCTGGCTAACACCCATCCAGAGATGTAGAATGCTGCTGCAAAGCTGAGGCTTATAAGCCTTAGAAACTGGGGGCAAAGTCCACTTCTTAGAGCAGATGTGTGCGAGTCAAAACTCCAGGCACCCTGGCAACCATACTGGTGATCACAATGTCCATGTGTATGAAAAGTAGGGGGCTTTTCCTTACAACCTTCCAAGGCAGCCATTTTCTCCAAGGGAACAGATTTCTTGTCTGGAGACCAGTTGTAATTCCAGGAGATCTCCAGCCTCCAGGTTGGCAACCTTAGGCCCCATCTGGACTCTAGGCCCCATCTGAACTCTAGGCCCCATATGGACTGGCCTATAAACTAAACAGAAAAGACATTTATTTTGTGTGCTTCTAATTCAAACACAGTGCTTTTTTGTGTGAGAACTATGTGTGTATGTGAGAGTGTGCCGGGAAGTCATGGTTGACTTCTCGTGACCTCTGGTGGGGCTTGGACATTTCAGAAAGGTGGCTTGCTGTTGCCTGCCCATGTGTCCTAGCCCTGGTATTACCTGGAGGTCTCCCATTTAAGTACTTGCCAGGGTCAGCCTTGTTTAGCTTCTAAGATCTGACAACAATGGGCTTGCCTGAGTAATCCAGGTTAGGGCAAACACAGTGCTTTTTTTGTGTGTGTGAGAATTGTGTGTGTGAGTGTGCCTGGAAGTCATGGTTGACTTCTGGTGACCTCTAGTGGGGCTTGGACATTTCAAAGAGGTGGCTTGCTGTTGCCTGCCCTTGCATCCCAGCCCTGGTATTCCCTGAAGGGGGTATACTGACTTGCTTAGCTTCTGAGATCTGACAAGAATGGGCTTGCCTGGGCAATCCAGGCTAGGGCAAACACAGTGCTTTTGCGATATTTAAGAATACAGAATAAGAATCAAAGTACTATTTTGTTTTGGCTTCCCTTCCCAGGTGTCATTTCCCAGGCGACATTGACTCAGCCTGCCTTCGTGTCCGTGTCCCTAGGAGAAACGGCTGTACTCTCCTGCTTGATCAGTGGTAATGCTGGCAGCATTTCTTGGTATCAACTGAGGCCTGGTCAGGCCCCTCGTTTTGTGCTTCATGGTACCAGCACCCGGGGAGAAGGGATCCCCGATCGGTTCACCGGCTCCGCTGCTGGGAACATTGGCTATTTAATCATCACCAACATCCAGGCTGAAGATGAAGCAGATTATTACTGTGGCACAGTCACCTACTCTGATTTCACAATGATGAATTGTGATTATACAGAACTGTCACGCAACCCTTCATTCTTGGAAGAGGGGGAATGCAGAGCTTAAATTTGATCTGTTCTTGAAGCTCTTTGAATCTTAGACTTGGAAGGAACTGATTATCACATCCTGATCTATTTCCTAAGGCAAGCCTGGTCACCAGCCACCCACATAATCCAGACTATGAGAGAACCCCCAGCAGAGCACAAGATCACCAAAGAAATCTCCTTGTAGAGAAAAAAAGCCATGAGAACTGAGCCATGATCTTAATAACTGACTCTATGAAGCCCTTTCTAGGAAATGCTAGATTTGGATAGTGATGTAAAATTTCCTGAATATGTGAAGCCAGATTTCCATTAAATTTGAAAGGGAACCTTCACATTCAGAGGTAGTAAACCTCTAACTCTTAGTGCTAGGAGTCAACATCAAGGGAAAGGCTCATCTGTGTCCTGTTGTTGGACCTCCAGAATAACTAAGAACATAAGAACATAAGAGAAGCCATGTTGGATCAGGCCAACGGCCCATCAAGTCCAACACTCTGTGTCACACAGTGGCAAAAAATGTTATATACACACATACACTGTGGCTAATAGCCACTGATGGACCTCTGCTCCATATTTTTATCTAAACCCCTCTTGAAGGTGGCTATACTTGTGGCCGCCACCACCTCCTGTGGCAGTGAATTCCACATGTTAATCACCCTTTGGGTGAAGAAGTACTTCCCTTTATCCGTTTTAACCTGTCTGCTCAGCAATTTCATCGAATGCCCACGAGTTCTTGTATTGTGAGAAAGGGAGAAAAGTACTTCTTTCTCTACTTTCTCCATTCCATGCATTATCTTGTAGACCTCTATCATGTCATCCCGCAGTCGACGTTTCTCCAAGCTAAAGAGTCCCAAGCGTTTCAACCTTTCTTCATAGGGAAAGTGCTCCAGCCCTTTAATCATTCTAGTTGCCCTTCTCTGCACCTTCTCTAAAGCTATAATATCCTTTTTGAGGTGCGACTGTGAGACAGGATGCTGGACTAGATGCGCCACTGGGCTGATCCAGCAGAGCTCTTCTGATGTTCTTAAGCCATTGCATAAAGAAGTTTTTTGGGGGGAGCGGGGGTAATAAAAAGTTTTGGGAAGATGGAAATATAGGGAATACTTTCTAATCGAAATTTAAATTTATTTTTCTGCTTTTGCAACATAAAATGCATCCTTTATAACTAAGCATATAGCATCATGCTATTTTGTCACTGTCATTCTTATGAAAATTAAAATTATAAATGCCTTAGGGAGCAATCCTCAGCAGTTCTGCTCAGCAGTAAGTCCCATTTTATTCCATGGATCTTATGCCCAGAGAAGTGGTTTTAAGATTCCATTCCATCCTTAGTTTTCTACAAACCAGACCAAGAGCACATCTAATGTGTTGGTGAGACCTGCAAACTGGCATATCCTGTGGTATCTCAGCATATGTACATTAACTGAAAAAAGAAAATGGACATTTTGTAGTAAACAAAGTGTGTTATTTGGGTAGAAACAGGCTCTTACTGTTACAATAGCAGATTCTATAATTAAGGTACACTTTGTAACACTGAACTCTTCAGCATCGTATTAGCATTATAGCAAGTTAATTGTGAACAAAATTAATCTCATTTGGATAATAAACATATCTTTGAATATTTGTTGTATATCTTGTATACACAGAATTCATCATTACCCAATGCTGAACATTGTCGTATATAAAAGTCTTAATAGTACACGTTTTGACTATTTTGATATTGATATCTCATCCCCCCATGAGCCCCCTAAGCCGCTTACAACATTGTTCTCTCTTACTCTATTTTATCTGCAACAGCCCTGAGAAATAGATCTAGCCCAAGGTCACTCAGAAAGCTTCCATGACAGAATGAACATTTGAATCTGAAGGGTGAACTTTGAATCCTTGCCATGATATCATGCTGGCTAAGACCTTGTCTTAAAAAAACCCAAAACATTTCATTCATTCCAAATGAGAACAATTTTGTTGAAGGTTTTTCCCTACTCTCCCCAAATTTCCAGGTTATTTTCCCATTGGAAAAATAGGGGGCGGAACTTTGGCAAAAAAAAAAAGACTGCCCCTCATTTTTCCTTCCCGTATCCCCAACCTTTCACATCTCTAGACTTAAAAGAGGAGTACTGATAACCAGATGCTGCAGACATGGGTGCATTTCCTTTGTTGGCCACTTTATCTAGGGGCTGTTGATATGGTTTTTCTCAGGGCAGTGGCAGGGACAGGAAGGATCATTTATCTGATCCGGCGAGGCAGGTTTTAGGCCACTGTAATGATGCTGATTTTAGAGGAGAGTTTTACGGATTTCATGGACCACCAAAAAGGCAAGTGGTTTCTAGATCAAAACAAACCTGAACTTTCCCTAGAAGCTAAAATTACTAAGCTGAGGCTGTTGTGCTTTGGTCACATTATGAAGAGATGAGTAGGGTGACCATAATGTCTGAAGGCCAGCCAGGGACACGTTGGGGGGGGGGAGGTAGCACACCACAGGGAACAGGAAGTGACATCACTTCCTGTGACATCATTTCCCCGCGTCACCTGCCGGAAACAGGAAGTGACGTCACTTCCGGTGACGTCACTTCCGGTGACGGCATGCCACCACAGGAAACAGGAAGTGACATCACTTCCTGTGACATCATTTCCCTGCGTCACCTGCCGGAAATGGGAAGTGACATCACTTCCTGTGACATCATTTCCCCCAAATGACATCATTTCCCCCAAATGCCACTGCCGGAAACAGGAAGTGACTTCACAGCACTTCCTGTGACATCCCCAAAAATCCCCCAAATATCACCGCCGGAAACAATTTTGTTCTGAAATCCTGTATATACTTCATCAGTATATGGGATAAGGCACTTTCTCAACTGTGCTGCATAATGCAGCCTATTTATTTTGTCCTCTTTGCTCTGTTGGCTCTATCTGCGCCACCTTCATCACTTTCGGGGTGTGGATCCCCCAGTGGGGTGCTCTCCCGACTCCCTCCGCCGGCTGTTTCTGATAGCCCTGCACCCCCTCTTTCATTTGATATGTGTCCCGTGCGGGTGCCACCCTCCCGCCGGGAGATGCCGCAAAATGAGCCCCCTTGAGGCTTATGGCGGCAGGGCTCGGGGGAAGCGAGCTAGACTGCTGTTCTTTTGAGGGGTTATAGAGTGTTTCGAGCCCGTCCCTGTGGCATCGGTCCCATCGTTGTGGGGCCCAGGGGGGCCGGCGCAGCGGCACGCCGAAGCAGCCTGTCACTAATAACACAGGTCGAGATGCAGGACAGGAACCCGGGCCTCCAGGGACCAGCGGAGGCCGCGGGGAGGCCTTCGCTGGCCGGCGCTGGTCCCGGAAGGCCTTCCAGAGGCTCTGGACCAGCGCCGGGTGCTCTGGAGGGCTTCCAGCGACCAGCGGAGGCCACGGAGAGGCCTCCACCACTGCCGCCGGGCCCCGCGCGTGGGCGGGGAAGGCGGCGAGTGAGGGAGGGAGCGTCCCTGCGCGTGCGCAGGGGCCCTGCGCAGGCGCAGGGATGCTCCCTCCCTCACTCGCCGCCTTCCCCGCCGGCGCCCGCGGCCCACCGCCTCCGGGGCTGGCTAAACCGGGACCTTTAATGGTCCCGGTATAGGCAGCCCGGGAGCCGGGATTGGGTGGCCAGAACCGGGAATGTCCCGGGAGACCGGGACGGTCTGGCCACCCTAGAGACGAGAGTCATTGGAAAGACAATAATGCTAGGAAAAATTGGAAGTCAGTAGGAAAAGTAGAAGTCCCAGCATAGGATGGATTGACTCAATAAAGGAAGCCATGGGGTCTTAAATCTGCAAGACTTGAGTGAGGCTGTTCACTACAGGACGTTTTGGAAGACAATAATTCAAAGGGTCACCATAAATCAGAAGTGACATGATGGCACCTAACACCCCTGCAGTGCTGCTGAGGGCAGTTTCAGTAATTCAAAGTGCAATCCTAAACCGAATCGCACCCTTTTTGATCCATTGAAGTCAATGGATGTAGAAGATTCTAATTCTTCTTAGGAAGTGCACTTTCAGGATCAGGACTGCCAAATTTGAATTGGGGAATTCATGGAGAATTAGGGGGTGGAGCCTGGGGAGGGTGGGGCTTGGAAAGAGGAGCGACCAGGGTGGGGTACAATGCCATTGAGTCCACTCTCCAAAGCAGCCATTTTCTCCATGGGACCTGATCTCTGTTGTCTGTTGTCCCATCTGGAGACAAGCAACCCTAGTTAGGATATCAACGAAGTCACCTGAAATTCAGGGATGGTTTAAAATAGCTTAGCAATATCTATTTAGCACTAAGGGTTTCTCACCCCATGACTGACCAAATTCCCACTATTTAGCCAAATGCCAACAGGACTGTTGAAGAAATATACCCAGTACACCTTTTTACACACTTTATTTATTATTCATAATCAGTCTTTTTTTCTGAACAAGCAGAACTCAAGAAGTAAAGCTGACTGAGAACAGTAGATCAAGTAGTTGTGATGGTCCCAGAAAGAACGGAAGGGGGATGTAGCAGTCAAGATTCATTGCTTTAGCCCCTGAATCTCTATACTTTTCTTTCTGGGTCCCTGGAAACAAGTGATTTAATTAGGTTTTTTTTTTTTTTTAAAAAAAATTCAACGGTTCCAGTCGTCAGTAGGGGACAGCAGAGGCCATTATGTTAGAAACAGTCAACTACAACAGAATACATTTCTACCTTGACTTTTTAAAACCATAATTTGAACCTTCCTGTACAAATAATTTTTATCCTGATGCATATCCTCAGTTTTCCAATTTATTTGAACAAACGGTCACTTTTCTGTGAACTCAAGGAATATTCATTTATTTAAAGTGTTTATATCCCAGACACTCAGTCACACAAGAGGTTAATAAAACGCTGGCTATATTGTATCAAATTTGGAACCTTTCATGCATTTTCCTCATGTTGTGTGGAAATAAACCTATCAAATGTCCACTAAAGAAGGAAGTACAGCAAATTGTGGCACTCTGACAAACATACCTGCACTTGAATCCAAAGGGCCTGGAAATCTCTCACTTTTACAGCAGGTCTCCAGATTACAAAGATCAGGTCCTCTGGAGAAAACTGCTGCTTTGGAAAGTGGAATCTTCTCTCCAAACCTTGCCCTCTTCAGACCCTAATCCCACTCCCCAAATCTCCAGGTATTTCCCAACACAGAGCTGGTAAACCTACATGTTTAAAAGAAAAGGTATACAACTAAAAAGATGTAGCTGATGAATATCCTTTGAGGGACATTTTCTTGGGCTATTTTCAAAGGCTGGTTTTTCTTCCCGTGATTCAACTTTGAACAGGCATGTGGAGAGCAATTGTGTCCATTTCAGATTGCAGATTGCCTTGGCCAGGTTGTGTTGTGTTTTAGACACAGCTCTTTGAGGAGGCTTGATTCTTGTGATTATGCTGATCACATTCACACAACCGCTTGATGCATACTAGAAAAACCACACTATTCCCAGGAGAAAGAGAAGTGCAAGGAAATCCCAAGAGAAGTCATGGGGCTCCCCTGCCATAGACCGATTCCCCACTAGCCTTATGCTCCTCTTCTCTTCTCTGGTCCTCTTCTCGTGCTCCTCTTCTCTGCAGCCTTCCACCAGATTTCACACCATCTGCCCTGGGGCTGCAACTTGTTTTGTTTTTTTTGCACAGCAAACAGAAACTGGTTTTTAGAGAATCTTGCTTGCTGTGCGAAAAAAGCGGAGTGAGTTCCAGCCCTTGGGCAGATCCAATGAAAGCCCTGCGGAGAAGAGGAGAGTGAGAATGGCATAAGGCTAGTGGGGAATCGCTCATAGTGTGACCTGCTTTTCCATATTAAAGCAAAGCCCTGAAGTCCAATAATCAACTGAGTTGCTCAAGAGTAAGCCTCTCTGAATTCAGTAGAATTATCTACTATGCAAAGGATTCTGGTTATTTACTGGCATCCTGTGTGCTCTCATTCTGGAAGAAGTCCCACTCTCATCAGGATTTATTTGGCGAGAGGCATGCAATAGGATTTTGTCTCTTGAGGAAATTACTCCTGTGTTCTTAGCATAAGCCAAGGAGTAGCTAATAAGCATACTTCTTGCATTATGATTTTAAATTTACTAGTATATTCCCTGTGGTCATCTTTCCCCTTGGATTCTTGAGGAACGGATATTCAGGACCTATTGAATCACCCTATTTAGAGACTTTTGCCTTAGGCTTTCACACAAGTTATGATTGGTCAAGAAGCCTGCTGAACTGTGATTGGTGGAGGAGGCACATTTTGTCCCTTTAAAGACAGAATCAGAGAGTCCCAGGCACAGATCTCTTTGCTACAGGATGCAGATCATGCCTGGACTCCTCCCCATGGCCTGGACCTTGGTCCTTTTCTTGATCTTCACTTACCCCTCAGGTAACTGAGGGAGCCAGAGCCCTTGCAGTGCTGAGAAGCTGATCTTGGCATAATATTCCCCCGTGGCTTTCCTACAGGTGTGAGCCCATTTTGCTTTATATCATGGTTTCTTTCTCCTTGCAGGTTCTACTTCACAGCCTGTACTGACTCAAAAGTCCTCAGCATCATTCTCTCCAGGAGAAACTGTTCATCTTCCTTGTGCCATGCCCTCTGGGTACAGAACTGGCAGTTACAGAGTTCACTGGTACCAGCAAATATCTAGAGGTGCTCCACAATTTATATATCACTATCGCAGCAGTGGTAATGAAGGCAGGGGCTCAGGGATCCCAGAGAGATTCACGGTCTCCCCTGACATTTCTAACAACCTCTGGAATTTGGTCATCACCGGAGCCCAAGCTGAAGATGATGCTGATTATTATTGCTGCACATACGATGGCAACAGCAACTCGTATCACAATGATGCACCTTCATGGGGAACTAAAACAAAAACATCTCCTGTGTCACAAAGGGTCATGCTTCAGCAAACGAATGGGTGCAGTGACAAAAGACAGGGGAAAATATAGCAAACTCAACTGTTATTGTCATCAATGTGTACAGAACCACAGATGCTTTTAGCACTTTGATTTCTCTAAAGAAGTCACTAATGCATGCACCACTGCATGCCCTTAGCACCAGTTAGGGCTGCCAACTCCAGACTGGAAAACATGAAATGTGTGGGGTGAAGCCTGGAGAGACTAGAGCTTGGGGAAGGGAGAAGCTTCACCAGAGTATAATGTCATAGAGCCTAGTTTCCAACACAGTCATTTTCTCCAGGGGATCTGATCTCCGTTGCGTGGGGAATCAGTTGGAATCCTGGTAGATCACCAGGCTTCTCCTGGAAATTGAGACCAGGAGATCGAACCATGAACCAGAGCCAAATAATATACCACAATCACAACAACTTTGTAATAAACAAGAAGTGTACAATATCTCATAAACAAAGCATGTAAACTTCACTGTAAACACTCAGAAGTCTTTATCTGCTTTTACATCTCGAAGATGTAATGCTACCTCCTTAATTTTTGGGGAAAAGAATCAGCTATTCACATTCTTGAAATAATTCGGCAAATTAAATAATGTGATATAGATGGATTCCTCCAGACCACCACACCCACATGATCACAGAATTTTGGCTTCTTTGCTGCAGAATTGAAATGCTTTCATTCTAGCAATTTTGGCTGCTGGATTCTCAAACATGAGGATGCAAAATTAACCTTGATAAGGATATTATTCAGAGTGGTGGGAGGAGATTTGCTGCAAGCCCTGAATGCCTCTGTAGGGAAATGAGTTAGTTGGTAGCAATCAATGAGGGTTGGCAATATTTGCATATAGGGAGAGTTCTTAAAGTTCAGGGAATGGAAATGAAACTCAGCTGTGGAACTGGGTTTGGGAGATCTCTGTTCAGCAACCTTTTTGCCAAGGAAGCTGAGGGTCTCTCACCATGGCCAAGACTTTAATGCTCTTCCTGTTCTTCACTTTTTTGGGGGGGAGGGTAGGATGAAGACTTCATTAAAATACTTAATTAGCCAGTTGCCCTCACTTTCTGCATCTGCATTTTATGGCAACACTGATGATGCTCTCCCTGGGATCCTTCCATTCCATTTAATTTGTGCTTCTGATTTTGTTCTCAGGTTGTGATGCCCAGTTTGCAATGATCCAGCCAGCCTCCACATCGGCTTCCATTGGAGAGACTTTTAAAATTTCCTTCAAAGGAAGCAGTGGGAGCGTATGTACCTACTATAACTCCTGGTACCAACAGACACCCGGCAGCGCTCCACTCCTGCTCATATATACTGATGACGATAGATACACAGGCATCTCTGACCGATTCTCAGGTTCCCTGGATCACTCCAGACCACAAGTCTGCCTAGAGTGCCATGTGCCCTAGGGCCAGTCCTACTCAGAGCAGGTGAGAGACAGGGTGGAAGACTGGGCTGAGGGGTGGGGAGCTGGCATAAGAAGCCATAGCTGCCTCATCTTCCAAGCCAGTAGCACATTTGAAAGCACGGCTGGAACATTAGAGCTGCAGCCCAATAACAGCCGGTGCATGCTGGCCTTTGGTCTATCTTTAATCTTTTAAAAATTAAGGCCATGTGTTATGTTTAGAAATAGTTCCAGTTTGGATTGGGAGGTTTAGAAATCTGCATCTTTTTATCCACACCATGACCAAAGACTGAGTACTCTCCATAATGATTCTATGAAAGTAGATTGCCAGACTCAGATAAAATGGTTGATCATTCATATTGAAGAAGAAGAGTTGGATTTATAACCCACCTTTCACTTGATGTCTCAGAGCGGCTTACAATCTCCTTCCCTTCCTCTCTGCACAACAGACATCCTGTGAGGTAGGTGAGGCTGAGGGAGCTCTGAGAAAATGCTCTTGAGAAAACACTTCCAAGAGAACTGTGGCTGACCCAAGGTTACCCAGCTGATTGTAAGTCTTCAAGGCTGTTGCTCAAACAGACCTTTTATTTTTGTTTATTCAGCTTTGTCATATTTCTGATGCTCAAGGCCTGTTCTCCATAAACACACCACACCACTTTGATCTCGCTATCCAAAAAGAGGTAAAGGAGAGGGGCAGCCAGTGTGTTCATAATCCATTTGAGCACGATAGTTCAAAATCAGAAAGCTGTGATTTATCATTCCCTTAGTCACTTGTCTGAGTGAAGCAGGAGACATGGTGTCTGAATGGAGGCTCTATGGTAATGAAGATACAGAATGCTTGAGGTACAAATCTGTCTAGTTGGGATACTCTAGGGTTGCCAGGTCTAACTTGGAAAATACCTGGAGACTTTGGGGAGGGTGGATCCAGGAGAGGGTGAGGTTTGGGGAGGGGAGGAGCCTCAGCATGGTACGATGCCATAGAGTCCACCCTCCAAAGCAGCCATTTTCTCTAGGGGAATTGATCTCTGCCAGCTAAAGATCAATTATAAAAGCAGATCTCCAGGCACCACCTGGAGGCTGGCAACCTAGGATACTCTTTTAGATTTGTTGGTAACTGTAGTTGGTTCTTTGGGAAAAAATTGGTGCCCCTGGGTGTAAAGAAAAAGGGATTGGGAGTTAAGTATCTTTATTTTACCTCAGGTCTCTGTGTGGGGGGGAGATAAACATAAAGCTAGGGAAGGACTACAGATAAGCCACACAGCAGGCAAGTGGAGGGAACAGAGGACAGGACCAGAAGAACAGCAGCTTCCTGCCTTTTTTCCTCAACTAAGCAACACCCAAGGAAACTGTGCCCAAGCAAATAGGCTCCTTTTCCCAAATACACATATGGACCCTTTATGACTCACACATCCCTTCCACTTCAATACTTCCTTTGTTTGGAAAACCCCTAGTTTTCAGCATTCTTTAACTACCGTAATTAAGGGGATTAAATAAAGTGCCCCTGTCCCCTTAATTTTTATTTCTCTGTTCCAGAATCTACATGCTTTAATTATAACTATCATGGCTGATGGATGTCTTACCAGAAGGATGCCAAATGTACCTTGATTTATTTATTTATTTTTATTCTATAATTTATATCCCGCCCTTCCCACAAAGTGGCTCAGGGCGGCTCACAACAACGACAAAACAATAAACAAGGTACAAAGTTAATACATTTAAAAGTCAAAACATTTAAAAAACCTAAAAACCTTAAAATCTTAACATTAAAACTATCCAGTATATTTCACTAAAAATCTGATAAGCTACATTTATCTAGTTGGCATAAGCTAACCGGAAGAGGGTTGTCTTACAGGCCCTGCGGAACTGAGTAAGATCCCGCAGGGCCCTCACCTCTTCCGGCAGCTGGTTCCACCATGTGGGGGCCATTGTAGAAAAGGCCCTGTCTCTGGTTGTCTTGAGACAGACTTCCTTGGGCCCGGGGATGGTGAGAAGGTTTTGAGTCCCAGACCTCAGTACTCTCTGGGGAACGTGTGGGGAGAGACGGTCCTTCAGGTAGGCAGGTCCCAGGCCATGATAAGGATGTTATTCAGAGTGGTGAGAGGAGATTTGGAGCCAGTCCTTAATATCTTTGGAGAGAAATGAGTAATCTGCTAGCAGCCAATGAGCTTTGACAATATTTGCTTATAGGGAGACTTAAAGTTGAGGAAATTGAAATGGAACTTTGCCTAGGAAGGGAGTTTGGGAGATCTCTATCCAGCAACCTCTTTGCCAAGGAAGCTGAGAATTTCCCACCATGGTCATGACCTCGATATTCTTCTTGTTTCTCGTTTCTTTTTGGGGTAGGATGGAGACTTACCGTAAATAAAACACCAAATTAACCAAGGATCCTTGCTTTCTTTTTGCCCTTTTAATGGCAACACCGAGAAACACCTCCCTGTGATCCTTTCACTCCACTTAATGTTTGCTGTTGATTTTGTTTCCAGGTTGCCATGCCCAGTTTGCAATGACTCAGCCACCCTTGGCCTCTGTTGGAGAGATGGCTAAAATATCCTGCACAAGAATTAGAGGGAGTGTAAGTAGCTATGATAACTCCAGGTAACAGAAGCCTGGCAGTGCTCCAACGCGGCTCATATACAAGCATTACACCACAGCATCGGGCATCTCCGACCGATTCTCTGGTTCTCTTGACAGCTCTGCCAATGCTGCTGTCTTAACCATCTCCAGCATTCAAGCAAATGACCAGGGTGATTATCACTGTGCATCTTATGAAAGCAACATTCAGTACACAATAATGGAACCGCGCAAAGAAGTAGGACAAAAATATCCATGTAGCAGATGTGTTCTGCATGTGCTTGATTGATGCAGCAGCTGAGTCTCCTGTGACCAGTCTGGTTAACAACATGTGAGCGATAACGGCACCATCCATGAGCCTTACATCAGGTTGGGTGTTATTCTGAATGAATGAGAAACAGAGAAAGAGTTTAAAAACAGAACAATAGGGGGTGTGTATTTGAAGAAGGATCTGAACCCACTTTCTACTTGCACCCTTTTCCTTTGCAACCCCCCCGCCTGGTTTTATTCTTGCAGAACCTGTAAAGAGTCTCATAGCCCTCTTGAAATTATGTGGGGAGTGTTCAGCACCCTCTACTGGCCCCAACTTCTCCACTGAATCCTGCCCCTTGCCTTTATACTCATTCAGCTCTAACCTAAAACACAGGTCAGCCACCAGCATGCCCAGCGAGGCTCCAAGGAATTCTCTGGAACTTGTATATTTATACAGCCCCAGCTGAGACTGTGGCTCAGTTCAGATGTGTCATGCAAAACCATAAATAAAATCCCTGTAATACCCTTTATTAAGACCAACCCCAAGTGACACAAAACAGGGTACACATTTGCACATACCAAAGCTGATATATAGATATGTTGCCAGATTCAGATGAAATGGTTGATCATGCATACTGAGACAACCATGCGCAATATGTTTTCCTGGTACATGCGGTACAGTGCCAGAAATGTAAGGACAGGAAAGGGCCATTTGTGTGTAAGCCTTGTTATTAAAAATACAGAGGTTATGGATGCATGATGCAACACATTAATGGTCAGGAGGTGTCACTGTTACTCTTCATGGATTGCTTTTAATTTACAAAACATCAACAGTTGCTTCTATGGATTCTAAATCTTGAGTGTGGTTTAGAGAGGCAGGCAAGGAGAAGGATGGTGAAAAGACTTCTGCATTGCCTCAGAGCAACTGAGAGATGGGGTGGGAGACAGGAATGGGGAAAGAAGCATGCAGAAGGAGCCACAACTTCCAAGTCAGCTAAGGTTGCCAAGTCCGACTCAAGAAATATCTGGGGACTTTGGGGGTGGAGCCAGGAGACTTTGGGGGTGGAGCCAGGAGCAAGGGTGTGACAAACACAGCTGAACTTCGAAGGGAGTTCTGGCCATCACATTTCAAGAGACCGTGCTTCTTTTAAATACCTTCCCTCCATTTGGAATAATGAAGGCTAGGAGCACTTTCTTTTGGGGCTCATAGAATTGAACCCCCTTGTCCAATCTTTTTGAAACTTGGGGGGTTTTTTTGAGGATAGGCACCAGATGCTATGCCAAAAATTCGGTGCCTCTGCATCAAAAAACAGCCTCCCCCCCAGCCCCAGATACCTGTGGATCAATTCTCCATTATACCCTATGGGAATCGGTCTCAATAGAGAATAATGGAGTGCCCAGCAGACATTTCCCTTCCCCCTGCTTTCTGATGACCCTGAAGAGGGGAAGGGCCTCCAAACCGGGGGATCTTCTGCCTCCACCTGGGGATTAAGTAACCCAATATAAATAGAGAATCACAGATAAATGACTAGCAAGGGAGTCCCTAAGGGTTCTGTGATTAAACCAGCCTCCAATATAATCAACAAATTTTCATTAAAGTTTATAAAAAAACCATAAACAAACACTTAAAGCAGTGAATTGTACATAAGGTGAAGTCATACAGTATGCACAGTCCTTTATAAAGACAAAATGGTCGCTGGAGCACCACATTATAAACATAACTTTCATTGCATTTGGATTAATTTCCATTATCAAATTTGTAATCTTTTGCATTAGGCATGTTGAAGCTTCAGAGAAACGAAGGCAGAGAGGTGCCGCCTTTGTAGCTGTCTGCTACTGCTGGCTTTTTTTCTACAGCAGTTTGACTTGTGAAGAAGTCTCTACTTTGCCAGTTACTGTATGACTTCGCCTTATGTACAATTCACTGCTTTAAGTGTTTGTTTATGGTTCTTTTATAAACTTTAATGAAAATTTGTTGATTATATTGGAGGCTGGTTTAATCACAGAACCCTTAGGGGCTCCCTTGCTACCCACCTGGGGATTGGCATCCCTAAAGTCAGCAGCACGTTTAAAAGTACAGCAGAAACATTTGGGCTTCAGCCTATCAACAGCCAGGGGGTGCTGGACCTTTGTCCAGGTTTAATCTTTAAAATGTTACTGCTATGTGTACTGTTTAAAAGGAGAGGGGCAGGAGGTAAAGGCAGCAATAGGTGCTTTGTTCCCGAAAAGCTCTTATCTTTAATAATGGTATTTTAAATTCACTTTAAAAGGTGGAACAGTCTTAATTATGGCCATGAATACACTGTCAGGATGCATTTGACCCAACCCATAGAAAATTCATTTCCATCATTTTTGTGATTCCCAAAGCTGGCGAGAAACCATGGAAACTTTTCTTCACCTTCCTGTCTGCACCATGGAAAAAGGGCTGGGTACAGTCTTTCCAGCAAGATTCCATCAAAGCAAGTCTGAGGGAAAACTGCAATGAGACAGGAGAGAAGCTGGAAAGTGAATGATTGCAGGACAATGCTGTGTGGAGCTTGGAAGACAGGACAATGTGGGAAACCTTGTTAAATGACTGTGTGGAAATACCCTTTATTTTGCAACAGATTTTTTTTGGGGGGAGGGAGGTGAACACAGGGCCAGGGAAGGACTCCAGATATCCCACACGGCAGACTAAGAAAGAGGGAGGATGTCAGGACCAGAAGAACTGCCTGGCTTATTTCGTTAGCTGAGCAGAAAAGTTGAATTACAAAGTGAAACAAAAGGAAATCTTGCACAAGCAAATAGCTCCTTGCCCCAAATACATATACAGACCTTTATGACCCATGCATCCCTTCCATCCCACTACCTCTACAGTTTGGGAAAGATCCCAGTTCTCAGCATTCTTGAAATACTTTGGTAAATTAAATAATGTGATAGATGGGTTTTCCTTGCCCCCATCACAGAATTTAGGCTTCTTTGCTGTAGAATCAAAATGCTTTCAATCTAGCAATCTTGGCTGGTGGATTTTCATACTCTGTCTTATCCCAAGAATGGCAAGTTAACCTTCATAAAGATTCTCCCCCCCGCCCCCCCCAATGGTGAGAGGAGTTTTGCTCTGAATGTCTCTGCAGGGAAATTAGTTACCTGGTAACAACCAATGAGGTTTGACGATATTTGCATATAGGGAGACTTCTTAAAGTTTAGGGAATGAAAATGGAACTCAGTCAAGGAACTGAGTTTGGGATAGTTGTAGGCAGCAATCTCTTTGTCCCGGGAAGCTGGGAATCTCTCACCATCACTAAAGCCTTAATGCTCTTACTGTTCCTCACCTATTTTTGGGGTAAGGATGGAGGTTTCATTAAAATACCTAATAGCCAGTTTGGTGTAGTGGTTAAGTGTGCGGACTCATATCTGGGAGAACCAGGTTTGATTCCCCACTCCTCCACTTGCACCTGCTGGCATGGCCTTGGGTCAGCCATAGCTCTGGCAGAGGTTGTCCTTGAAAGGCCAGATGCTGTGAGAGCCCTCTCAGCCCCACCTACCTCACAGGATGTCTGTTGTGGGGGAGGAAGGTAAAGGAGATTGTGAGCTGCTCTGAAACTTTGAGATTCGAAGTGGAGGGCAGGATAGAAATCCAATATCATCATCATCTTCTTCTTCTCCTCCTCCTTCTCCTTCTTCACTTTCTCCTTCTTTTTCTTCTTCTTCTTCTCTTTCTCCTCCTTCTTCTTCCTCTTCTTCTCCCTAATCAGTCAACTTTCCTCATTTTCTTTTTTCTCCGTTTTATGGCAATACTGAGAACTTTCTCAGTCTGATCCTCCTATTACACTTACCTTGTACTTCTGATTTTGTTTCCAGGTTGTGATGCGCAATTTACAGTGACCCAACCGCCCTCTGTGTCAGCTTCCATTGGAGACACTGTCCAGATCTCCTGTACGTTAAGTGGTGAGCGCATAAGCAGCTGCTATAGCTCCTGGTACCAACAGAAGCCTGGCAGTGCTCCCATACTGCTCATATATCGTAATAACGACAGAGCCTCAGGCATCTCCGACCGATTCTCAGGTTCCCTGGACAGCTCTGCCAATGCCGCCATCTTAACCATCAACAATGTCCAAGCAGAGGATGAGGCCAATTATTACTGTTTCTCTTATTACAGCAGCAACAAGCACACAATGATATAATCACATGGGGAAGTGAGACAAAAACCTCCCTGCATCAGATGTGCTTTTCCATTGATTGTGCTTGGTTGATGCAGCAGCTGAGTCTCATGTGATCCGTCTGATTAACTAGATGGGATAAATGTTAGGGTCACCCATGAGTCTTGTATCAGGCTGGATGTCATGCTGCATGGATGCAAAACACAGTTAGGGTTTAAAAGCAGGAATGTGTGTGTGTGTGTGTGTGTGCATGTACGTGCAGAACCTACCTCCTCCCTGTAGCCTTTTCTTTTGCACCCCTGTCCCACTTACTTCTATTCTAGCAAGGCTTATGTACGGTCTCACAGTCCTCTTGAAATGGTGTGGGGAACATTCACTACCCCCTACTTTGCCCAGTTTTTCCACTTAAACTACCCCATTCCTTCATACCTTTCCAGCTCTTCCTTAAATCTATATAGAAAATACACAGGCTTCAGTGTAAAAAAAAGGTAAAGGTAGTCCCCTGTGCAAGCACCAGTCATTTCCAACTCTGGGGTGATGTCACATCACGTTTTCACAGCAGACTTTTTACAGGGTGGTTTGCCATTGCCTTCCTCAGTCATCTACATAGGAACAAAATATCAATAATCACCAAAGAGCTACTTGAAACAGATGAAGATATTTACTAAAGTGTGAATCACGTTCAACTATGTATGTAATATTCATACAAACAGGCAATATAACCTCCAAAATCATTACATTCTCATTACATAATCGCCACAATCCTGGGATTCCATTTGGTACTGTCCCTTTAATACTGTCATCACCCACGCTTGCAAGAGGAAAATCTTTCTCAAAACACTTTCTCTTTCCAATGTTGTGGCCGTAAGGTCTCTAATCAATTCCAGAAGTTCAAAGTCCAAGCTTTCTTTTAACTGATGAGAAACAGTGCTGATAAGGAAATCCATGAAAGGAAAATATCACAAAGGGAGAGAGGATACGTCTTTCCGGAACTTTTAAGTGATTCCGTATCTTCCTCAGCTCAATCCCTCTTAATAATATTAACCTCTTCTTCTGAAGAGCCAGGTGCAGAGATTAGAAACTGGTGCATTGATCCATGTATGATTATGAATGTTTTTCTCTGTGGCTCCACTGAGTGGTTAATTATTTTTAAGAGGGATTGATCTGAGGAGAACCTTTAAGGAAAACAGAAGACAAATCCTTTAAGGAGAACAGAAGACAAATCACAAGGTTGAATCCCAGCAGCTTTTTCATGCATGCTTCTGCCCCATTCATCTTTTTTATGACTTTGCTTGTGGAAAACTTCGTCAATTGTGAGAACATCACATAGTGAACTCCACATTTTCACTCTAGAAAATATAAGGGTGATGGTCAGTGGAATGCAAATGTGTTCCAAGGTCATGGGTTCTTCTAGCTCCAGTACAGCTAGGAGTTCTAGCGTGACCACAGAACATATTTGCATGGGAGGAGGACTATTGTTCTGCTGGGGAGGATTTAATACAGGAGAGAGGGAGAAGGTGCCATCTCGTGATCTTTGTGCTTTAGAAAGTCCTTTAGGGAACCCAGAATGGGCTGGACTCTGTTTTCCCTTGCACTTTTCTGTTACTACTCAGGCAGTCCTGTAGACCAATCGTAAAGCAACTTATACCATGTAGGAACATAGTGTGTGCTATTTGAAAGAGGAGAAGGCAGAAGTCCCAGGGATGGATCTTATCAGTTATTTCATACACTGTGACCTGTTTCCCTGCAGTTCTACATTCCCCATACTGCATGGCTTTTGTCCATGCAGGTCCCATGATCCCTAGCATAGCCTTTTTGGTGTTTAAAAGCTACTCCATCCTCCTTTCATCTGTGGAAAAGCAGCTTCAGTTGTTTGCTTTTTCTGTTTGTACAGGTGCCAGTTCACAGGCAACTTTGATTCAGCCTCCTTTCCAGTCTGTGTCCCCAGGACAAACGATTGAACTCTCCTGCACAGCCCATGGCAGTGTACAGCACACTCACTGGCTTCAGCGAAAACCTGGACGGGGCCCTCGGTTTGCACTCACGGGTGCCAGCACTCGAGGAGAAGGCATCCTGGACCGGTTCACTGGTTCTAAGTCTGGGAACGTTCACTCTTTAGTCATCGCTAACCTCCAGACTGAAGATGAGGCTGTTTACTACTGTGCTTCCTGGGACAGCAGTGGTAGCCAGTTTCACAGTGGTAAACTCTGATGGGGAACTGATACCAAAACCTTCACTCTTCCTCGCCAGCGTGGGCAACACAAAAGCATTAGAGAATTTCATTTGCTCTGTCCTGAAGATGGGTTGAACCATAATTACTCTTTGGGTTGGAGCCAACCAACTCTTTTGGCTGATAAACAAGGGTGTGTGTCTGTCTTTTGCCTACCGAAAAACTTTGCCTACTGAAAACCATGTGGGATGGGGACAGGGGTTGCCTGCAGATTGTGAGGGACAGTAGAAAAACAAGCTGGATCCATCCCATTTGTATTAATGTAAAAGCATGACATAGCAGCACAGACTCTGGAGGTGACGTAATTAAAACTCATAACAAAATACACAATGCATAATAAAACACACAATAATTATCACCATCTCCTAAGGATGCTACTAAGTAATGGACAGATCCTGAAGAAACTAGAACCATAAAACGATAAAAGCAGTTGCAATACTGCTCTTAAACACTCTAGTGGCACCTGACACAGCAATGGGTATCCTGTAGCCTAAAGGCTTCAGATAAAAGCTAATGGTAACAGTTAATTACTCCTTAAGATGCCTCCAGCCTCATTGAAGGTGCCTTGCTATCTCAGCCCTAGACTGTAATCCTACAACTGCTTTCCTCAGAGTATGGCCCATTGAATGAAATAGGATTTGCTTTTGAGGAAGTGTTGTGAAGAAATATTCTCTACCTGTCCCTGGAATACCCTGTGCTAGGTCACCGAGCGGCCTCTCCTTTGGGGACCAATCGTAAAATTCCAATTCAGTCTGGGGAGGCATTTCATGGGACTAAGGGCTTGCCAAGCACTTTCAGTCCCCATTCTTTGCCTGACTGAGGAGCATTTTGCCCACCCATCCCCCTATACAGAGCACCTAGTGTGATGTTGGTGTGAACAGTAGGTAGGTTTTCAGGGGACAATGAGCATCCATCTGAGGAGAAGAGGGGGAGTTCAGTTTGAAGCATTTATATAAGAAGGAAAGAAGACCATTAGACACTCCTGGGCTGAAGCTAAGAGAACAATAACAATTTTCTTAAGAGGTAGGAGGTAGAACTGAAGTGTTTCAGTGTAGCCGTGTTGTGGTTCCAGGCTTTATGTTAAGGGGAAGAGGTATTCCCAAACCCAGCACCACAGAAACAGACACACACCAGATTTGCAAAAATTGTGGACTAAAATGGTCACAACTTTATTGGCTATAGCTGTAAGAAGCATTGGCACAACATGGGCCTCCAGATCTGGAGCATCGACTGGCCCGGCACCTGTCGATGTACTCATCACACCAAGCCAGCTAAGGAAATTGTCCCCAATCAAATAGGAATGAGTGCCACCCCACCTCCTTTCCTCAAATACACAGAGGGACCAAATGACAAATACATTTCTTCCAGGCCATTCCTCCTGTGCTTGGGGAAAATATCTTTTCTCAGCATTCTTGAGAAAATTCAGGGAATTAAATAATGTGATTAATTCCCTCACTCTGTCACTGAATTTGGGTTTCTTTGTTGCAAAATCTGCCTGGTTTCATTTTAGTAGTCTTGGCTGGTGGATTTTCACACTCTGCCTTGTCACAAAGTTGTAGAATTAACCTTGATAAGGATGTTATTCAGTCTACTGGGAGGAGACTGCAGCAGGCCCTTGAATGCCTCTGGAGGGAAATGAATTATTTGACAGCAGCCAATGAGCTTTGACAATATTTGCATTTAGAGGAACTTCTTAAAGTTTAGGGAATTAAAATGGAACTCAGCCAAGGAACTCAGTTTATAATACTTCTGTCCAAGGAAGTACTTCTGGCAAGGAAGCTGAGGGTCTCTCACCATGGCCAAGGCCTTGATGCTCTTCCTGTTTCTGACTTATATTTGGGGTGGGGTGCAGACTTCCTACCTAACTACCTAATTAGCCAACTTTCCTCACTTTCTGTTTCTCCATTTTATGGCAACACTGACAAACCTCTCAGCATGAGCCTTTCATTCCACTTAATTGGTGCTTCTCATTTTGTTTTCAGGTTGTGATGCCCAATTTACAATGACCCAGCCATCGTCCCTGTCGGCTTCCATTGGGGAAACTGTTAAGATCTCCTGTAGAAGAAGCAGCGGGAGCATAAGTGGCTACTGGAACTCCTGGTACCAGCAGAAGCCTGGCAGTGCTCCAATACTATTAATATATAGGGATGATGACAGAGCCTCAGGCATCTCTGACCGATTCTCAGGTTCTCTGGACAGCTCTGCCAATGCTGCTGTCTTAACCATCTCCAGCGTTCAAGTGGATGACGAGGGTGATTATTACTGTTTATCTTATGATAGCAGTGTACAGCACACAGTGATACAACCTTATGGGGAAGTGAGACAAAAACCTCCATGCAGCCGATGTTCTTTGCAAGGTTTTTGCTTGGTTGAGGCACCAGCTGAGTCTTCTGTGACCAGTCTGGGGAGCTAGAAGTGATTGATGATGGCACCACCCACGAGTCTTGTGTCAGGTTGTGTGTCACGCTGTAGTGATATGAAGCAGAGAGAAGGTTTAAAAACAGAACAGCAGGGGTGTGGGTTTGGAGAGTGGTTTGGACCCATTTCTTACCTGCTGCCTTTTCCTTTGCAACCCTGTCCCCACCTGGTATTATTCTTGCAGGCCTCATATAGAATCTCACAGTCCTCTTGAAACAATGTGGGGAGTGTTCAGTGCTTCTACTGGCCCCAGTTTCTCCACTGAATGCTGCCCCTTGCCTTTATACGCATTCAACTCTAACTTAAAACACAGGTCAGCCTCCAGGCCATCATGCCCTGCGAGACTCCAAGGATTTCAAGAGACCAGTTTGGTGTAGTGGTTAAGTGTGTGGACTCTTATTTGGGAGAACAGGGTTTGATTCCCCACTCCTCCACTTGCAGCGGCTGGAATGGCCTTGGGTCAGCCGTAGCTATTGCAGAAGTTGTCCTTGAAAGGGCAGCTGCTGTGAGAGCCCTCTCTAGCCCCACCCACCTCACAGGGTGTTTGTTGTGGGGGGAGAAGATATAGGAGTTTGAAAGCCGCTCTGAGTCTCTGATTCAGAGAGAAGGGTGGGGTATAAATCTGCAGTCGTCTTCTTTTTCTTCTTCTCTGTAAGGTTGCCAGGTCTAATTAAAGAGATATCTGGGGACCTTGGGGATGGAGCCTGGAGGCTTTGGAGGTGGATCCAGGAGACATTGGGGTGGAGCCAGGAGCAAGGTTGCAAAAAGCATAATTGAATTCCAAGGGGAGTTCTGACCATCACATTTAAAGGAACTGCAGACCTTTTAAATACCTTCTCTCCACTGGAAATAATGAAGGATGGGGCACCTTATTTTGGGGCTAATAGAATTGAACCCCCTGGCCCAATCTTTTTGAAATTTGAGGGGGTGTTTTGAGGAGAGGCACTGGATGCTGTGCTGCAAATGTGGTGCCTCTATTTCAAAAAACAGCCCCCCAGGGTCCCAGATACCCATAGATCAATTCTCTATTATACTATATGGGAATCGGTCCCCATAGGGAATAATGGAGTGCCCAGCAGACATCCCCCCCCCTCTTTTTGATGATCCTGAAGCAAGGGGAGGGCCTCCAAACTGGGGGAGGGTCCCCTGTCCCCAACTGGGAATTGGCAACCCTATTTCTCTGGAACTTGAATATTTATACAGCCCCATGCAAAACCATAAATATAATCCATGTAATGCTCTTACTTAAGACCACAAAAAACACAAAACAAGGTACCGTATTTTTCGGACCATAAGACGCACTTCCCCCCCCAAAAAAGTGGGGGGGGGAAGTGTGTGCGTCTTATGGAGCGAAGGTACGTACCTTCCTGGGGGGGGGGGGCGATCCACTGCCTCTGCCTCCGATCCGGCGCTTCCCCCGCGCCTCCCTGCCTGGCTCCATCTTCTTCCAGCAAGCGCTGGGATCGCTCCACTTGGCCCCACCGCAAACCCAGCGCTTCGCGAGCGCCAGCTGCGGAGGGGGCAGCGTGCTTCCTCCTTGCCTGTGTGCCTGGTTCCAGCTCTGATGCTTAAAGCAAGCGCTGGGATCACTCCCTCCGCCCTCCGATCCCAGAGCTTGCTTTAAGCATCACAGCTGAAGCCAGGCACACAGGCAAGGAGGAAGCACCCGCCCCCTCCGCAAACCCAGCGCTTCGCGAGCGCCGGCTGTGGAGAGGGCAGCGTGCTTCCTCCTTGTCTGTCTGCCTGGCTCCACCTCTGATGCTTAAAGCAAGCGCTGGGATTGCTCCCTCCACCCTCTGATCCCAGCGCTTGCTTTAAGCATCACAGCTGAAGCCAGGCACACAGGCAAGGAGGAAGCACCCACCCCCTCCACAAACCCAGCGCTTCGCGAACGCTGGCTGTGGAGAGGGCAGCGTGCTTCCTCCTTGCCTGTGTGCCTGGCTTCAGCTGTGATGCTTAAAGCAAGCGCTGGGATTGGAGGGCGGAGGGAGCGATCCCAGTGCTTGCTTTAAGCATCAGAGCTGGAGCCAGGCACACAGGCAAGGAGGAAGCACGCTGCCCCTTCCGCAGCCGGCGCTCGCGAAGCGCTGGGTTTGCGATGGGGCCACGTGGAGCGATCCCAGAGCTTGCTGGAAGAAGATGGAGCCAGGCAGGGAGGCGCGGGGGAAGCGCCGGATCAGAGGCAGAGGCAGCGGATCGCCCCCCAGGAGGAAGGTGCGTCCTATCGTCCGGAGCGCCTTATGGTGCGAAAAATACGGTACATGCTTGCACTTACTGAAGCAGAAATATACATATGTTTCCAGATTAAGACAAAATGGTTGATCACACATACTGAGACCGTTATGTGCATTATGCTGTCATGGTAGATGTGGTAGCAGTGACAGAAATGTAGGAACAGAAAAGGACCATTTTATATAAACTTGTTATTGAAAACACTGAGATTATGTTTGAGTGCTGCTTCAGACCAACATGGCTACCCACCTGAATCTACCAAGGTTATGTATGCATGGTATAGCACACCAATGGCCAGAAGGTGTCACCCTACAGCTATAGCTCTTTGTTTACAGAATGTCAACATTTGCTTCTCTGAATTCTAAGTCTGATTGAGCATAGTTTAGAGAGGCAGGCAGAGAGAAGAGTAATGAAAAGACTTTTCAGTTGTGCCTCAGAGCAGGTGAGAGATGGGGTGGAGGACAGGATAGGGGGAGGAAGCATGCAGAAGAAGCCATAGGTGCCTCATCTTCCAAGTGAGCAGCACATTTGAAAGCCCAGCAGGAACATTTGGGTTTCAGCCTACCAACAGTCAGTGGGTGCTGGACACTCATATGTGTTTAATCTTTAAAATGTTACAACTATGTTTAAAGAGATGGGCATGACGGAACTAAAGATGCTAAGAGGTACTCTGTACACAGGAAGCTCTGATTCCTAATCACAATCAGACACTCCTGCATGAGGCATGTGTATCTCGCACAAGGGGCACTTTGGCATGATCTGATGGTTGTTGCACACCATCCCCTTAGCATAATGGCTATGTTTAAAAAAAACAAGCAACAAACCCAGAAGCAGTCTAGGACAGATTGTCATTCACACCACCAATCCGCCTCATTGCATGCTCCAATGTTCAGACACCAAGAAAGACAGATGCAGTGTTGCAGAAGAATTTGCTACCACTTACCATGTGACCGCTGTTTGAGCCACCTCAGAGACTCCAGAGGACTGGGTGAGTGTGGGAGCAGGATGGGCGACAAATATGCCTGTCTGAACTTGCTTTTTAAATCCCTCTGGAGGCTGTGCCTATGTCAGCTCAAATTGACCATCTGAATTCAGCCAGGACCAGGGAAGGACTCCAGATATGCCACATGGCAAATGAAGGAAGGGAGAGGATTTCAGGACCAGAAGAACAGCAGCTGCCTGACCTGAGCACAAGAGCTGCAATGCAAAGAGCACCTAAGGAAACTTCACCCAAGCAAAAAGGTTCGTTGTCCAAAATACCTATATGGACCTTTTATGACCCATACATCTCTTCCATTCCACTACCTGTTCAATTTAGGGAAAACCCCAGTTCTCAGCATTTGTGAAATAATTAAATGATGTGATAGATGGATTCCACCCGCCATCACAAAATTTGGGCTTCTTTGTTGCAAAATCAAAATGCTTTCATTCTAGCAATCTTGACAGGTAGATTTTCAAATGCTGTCTTATCACAAGAATGCAAAATTAAACTTGATAAGGATGTCTTTCAAAGTTGTGGGAAGAGATTTGCAGCAAGCCCTGAATACCTCTGGAGGGAAATGAGTTATTGATGGCAGCCCAATGAGCTTTGAAAATATTTGCATATGGGGAGATTCCTTAAAGTTTAGGGATTTGAAATGAAACTCAGCCAAGGAACTGAGTTTGGGATACTTCTGTCCCAGAACCTTGTTGGCCAAGGAGGCTGAGGGTCTCTTACCATGGCCAAGGCCTCGATGCTCTTCCTGCTTCTCACTTCTTTTTGGAGTAGGATGGAGATTTCATTGAAATGCCTAATTAGCCAATTTTCCTCAATTTCGGTTTCTCTGCTTTATGGCAACTCTGAGAATGGTCTCAGTGTAATCCTTCCGTTCCACTTAATTGGTACTTATGATTTTGTTTCCAGGTTGTGATGCCCAGTTCACAATGACCCAGCCACCCTCTGTGTCAGTGTCCATCGGAGAGACTGTTAAGATCTCCTGTATAAGCAATGGAAGCATAAGCAGCTACTATAACTCCTGGTACCAACAGAAGCCTGGCATAGCTCTGATACTATTAATATATTTGCATAGCAGCAGAGCATCGGGCATCTCCGACAGATTCTCAGCTCCCTGGACAGCTCTGCCAATGCTGCCATTTTAACTAGCTCCAATGTTCAAGTAAATGATGAGGCTGATTATTATTGTATGTCTAATGATGGTGACAGGAGCACACTATGATACAGCTTTATGTCAATGAGACAAAAACCTCCTTGCAACAGATGTGTTTTGCATTGGTTGTGCTTGGTTGACACCCTAGCTGAGTCTCCTGGGAGCAGTCTGGTTAACTAAACATAAGCGATGATGAGTCTTGTATCAGACTGTCCATCTGACGTGCTGAATGGATCTAAAACAGAGAGAGAGTTTAAAATCAGAAAGGCAGGAGGGTGCTGAACCCACCTCCTCCCTGCAGCCTTTTTCTTTGCAACCCTGTCCTCATCTGCTTTTATTCTTGTAGGACTTTGCCTGGAGAGCCACAGCCCCCTTGAAATGGTGCGGGGAGCATTCTGTACCCTCTACCGGGCCCAGTTTCTCCACCTAGAGCCACCCGTTCCCTTTACCTACAGGGCCAGCGGGTGAGAGTAGGCCAAGTAGGCGGCTGCCTGGGGTGCCACCTAGCCTAAGTGTGCCACGAGGCACCCCCTCTCCTCACACCTGCTGCCTTCCTGCCTTGGGAAGCCTTGGCGAAGTTGGGGGGCATGGCAACGTGTGCTCAGAGCCCGGCTCTGAGTGCGCCTGCTGCCTTCCTGCCTTCTCTGAGGCCTCCTGAGGCTCAGGAAGCCTTAACGAAGTCAGGGGAGGCATGATATCATTGGGGTGTGTGCACAAAGTGCGCATGAATAACAGACTTGGGGTAGGGGCAGGGCTGGGAGGTTTGGACTGGGGCGCAAGAACCCCTAACACTGGGCCTGTTTACCTACATATGCAGAATAAGGAGATCAGCTGACACCTCAGCTGGGAAATACGGCCAAGTTTATTTAACTATTTATTGCATTGGTCAAAGGAGATTTCTGGCGCAAAACCTCATTCCAAACCCATTAGAAATGCATGTGATTGGTAAAATGCTGAAGAATCTGTGAGGCCTTCTCTTGTTTATGCTTCCCTGAATTTATGGGTGAGGCAACCCCGGTTGTGAGCCTTGACCTATCACATACACAGAGCTCAGGCTTCCCCTTGCCAAGCCTTCATGATGCTTGCTGGAGGAAATCTTGGGGCTCAGGTAACGTCTGATTCCCTAGCAGGGCTCGCCCTGCCACTAGACAAACTAGGTGAATGCCTAGGGCGCCAGCCTTCTGGGAGCACCGAATTGGCACTCCCATGTGACTCAGTGATCATCATCAGTGGGGGGGGGGGGGCACCAGAAGTTAGCCTTGCCTAGGGTGCCAGGCAGTCTGGGGCTAGCCCCGTTCCCTAACCCTCTTCCCATGGTTCAATTTGGTAGGATGGATGTTAGCCAGAGACTGAATAACCTCAGTGAGGGAACAAGACAATAGACAAAGACTCTTAACCAAAACTCTTTATTGAATCTCTAAAACAGATATAAGAAACCCTACCCAGTGTACACGTAAGTAAGGAATATATTCCTCTCTATCAATATCCCCTGTGTCCTCCTTAATCACAGAATTTGGGTTTCTTTGCTGCAGAATCAAAATGCTTTCATTCTAGCCATTATGGCTGATGGCTTTTCACTCTGCTTATCACAAGGAGGAAAAGTTAACTCAGTGTTCTGGGAGGAGATTTGCAGTAGGCCCTCAATGCTTTGGAGGGAAATGAGTTATTTAGTGGCAGCCAATGAGCTTTGACAATATTTGCATATAGGGAGAATTGTTAAAGTTTAGGGGACTGAAATAGAACTCAGCCAAGGAGCTGAGTTTGGGATACTTCTAGCCAGCAACCGCTTTGCTAAGGAAGCTGGGAATCTCTCAGCATGGCCAAGCCCTCGATTCTCTTCCTGTTTCTCACTTACTTCTTTGGTAGGGTGGCAACTTCATTGAAATGCGTAATCAGCCAAGTGTCATTACTTCCTTCTTACTTTTTCCTTCTTCATGGCAACACTGACAGTCCTCTCACTGTAAGCCTATCATTCAATTTAATGTTTGCTGTTGATTTCATTTCCAGGTGGTTGTGATGCCGAATTCAAAGTGACTCAGCTGCCTTCTGTGTCAGCTTCCAGTGGAGAGACAGTTAAGATCTCCTGTACTTTAAGCAGGGGGAGCATAAGCAGCTCCTATAACTCCTGGTACCAACAGAAGCCTGGTTGTGCTCCCATATTGCTTATATATAACAATGATGACAGAGCCTCGGGCATCTCCAGCCGATTCTCAGGTTCCCTGGACAGCTCTGCCAATGCCACCATCTTAACCATTTCCAATGTCCAAGCAGGAGATGAGGCTGTTTATTTCTATTTATACCATGACGGCAGCATTCAGTGCACAGTGGTACAACCACACAAGGAAGTGTGACAAAAACCTCTGTGTAGCAGATGTGCTTTGGATTGGTTGTGCTTGGTTGACACACCAGCTGAGTCTACTGTGACCAGTCTGGTGAACTTGAAGTGAGAAGTGACAGTGCCACATGTGAGGCTTGGATCAGGCTGTGTGTCACACTGAATGGGTGTGAAACAGAGAGATGGTCTGATGAATAGCAGAGATGAGAGATGAATGGCAGAAGTGTAACCGAGTGCTGAGCTCACCTCCCACTTGCAGCATTTAACCTTCACAGCATCATGCCCACCTACTTTTATTCTAACCGGTCTCCTGTCTGGTCTCACTGCCCTCTTGCGATGGTGCGGGGAGCATTCAACACCCTGTATGGGCTCACAGTTCTCCACTAAAAACCACCCCTTGCCTTTATACCTAACCTAATAACACAGGTCTAACCTAAAACACAGGTCTGCCACCAACATGCTCAGTGAAGCTCTGAGGAATTCTTTGGAGCTTGAGTATTTAAATAGCTCCAGCTGAGACTTTGACTCAGTTCAGACATCACAAAATCATAAACTCATGGAACAGCTTTTATTAAGGCCAACCCAAGCTAACACAAACCATTGCAGGCAATTTGCATGTACTGAAGCTGAAATATATGTATGCTGACAGCTTCAGACCAAATGGTTGATAGCACATATTGAGACTATTGTGTTCAGTGCACTTCTGGTCCTGAGAAGGGCAGTAGCTAAAGATGGCAGGAGGTACTTTGAACCCTGAAAGCCCTTATCCCTAATCGTGACCTTTTAAAATGATTTTAAAATGGTAGTGGCCAGGAGAACACTGTCATCATGTCTTATTTAGCCCTAAGAACAATCCCAGAAAAAAGATTCATTTCCATAATCATTGTAGATCCCCAAAGCTGGAGAGAAACAATGAAGATTGAAGGACAATGTGGTAGGAAGCTCAAGGAAAATAGCACAGGTCATCTTGGGAGGTAGAGTTAAATGTCTGTGTGGATACAGCCTCTATTTTACATCAAGTAGTGGTAGGGAGATGAGCACAGGGCCAGGGGAAGACTCCGGATATGCCAGAAAGTGGGTGAGGGAAGGGGACAGATGATAGGGGAAGGAGAACAGAATCTGCCTGACCTAATTCTTCAATTGAGCAGGAGGATTCCAGTGAAGGGTCACCTAAGGAAACTGTTGCCAAGCAAACAGAAGCGAGTGGCTTCTTCCCCCCAGTACATACCTTTTATGACCCACACATCCCTTCCACTCTGCTAACACCTCAGTTTGTGAAAACAAAAACAAAAACACAGTTCTCAGCACTCTTGAAATAATTCAGGGAATTAAATAATGTGATAGGTAGATCTTTTTCTTCTTGATCACAGAATTTGGGTTTATTTCTTGCAGAATCTAATTGCCTTTATTCTAGCTGTCATGGTCGATGGATTTTCAAACTCTACTTGTCACATGAATGGAAAATTAACTTTGATAAGCAGGCTGTGTGCCATGCTGAAGGGTGTGAAACAGAGAAAGGGTTTAAAAAAAGAACAGTAGGGTTGTGTGTTTGGAGAGGGGTCTGAACCCACTTCCTCCCTGCAGCCTTTTCCTTTGCAACCTCGTCCCCACCCGGTTTTATTCTTACAGGCCTCATATACTGTCTCACAGCACTCTTGAAATGATGTGGGAAGTGTGTGATACCTTCTACTGGTCCCAGCTTCTCCACCTAATGGTGTCCCTTGCCTTTATACCTATTCAGCTCTTACCTAAAATGCAGGTCAGCCACCAGCATGCCCAGTGAGGCTCCAAGGAATTCTCTGGAACTTGTATATTTATACAGCCCCAGCTGAGACTGTGGCTCAGTTCAGACATGTCATGCAAAAACTGTAAATAAAATCCCTGTAATACCCTTTATTAAGGCCAACCCAAAATGACACAAAAAAGGCACATACTTGCAATTATGCTTTTTGTTGTTGTTGTTCAGTCTCACAGTTGAGTCTGACTTTGCAACACAAAGTCACGCCAGGCCCTCCTTGCACTTGTGCTTTCTGAAGCTGAAATAGACAGTACATATGTTTCTAGATTCAGACAAAATGGTTGATCACACATACTGAGACCATGATGTGCAGTAGGCTCTCTTGGTTCATGGGAAAACAATGTAGTGACGGAAAAGAGCCATTGTATGTAAACTTGTTATCAAAAACACTGAGATTATGTTTGAGTCCTGCTTTGGATCAACATGGCTGCCCATCTGAATCTACCAAGGTTATGTATGCATGATATAGCACACTGATGGGCAGGAAGTGTCACTGTTACCCTACTGCTATAGCTGTTATGGAATGTTAACATTTGCTTCTGTGAATTCTAAGTCTGATCGAGCATGGTTTAGAGCAGGGGTCCTCAAACTTTTAAAATAGGGGGCCAGTTCACTGTTCCTCAGACTGTTGGAGGGCCGTACTGTTGTGGTGGCTGCCGTTACTGTACAAGGCCACGGGCCGTCAGTTCTCCGTCTTCTGCATCTCTCTCCCTTCCCCACACCACACCCCCCAGCCTGGGAACTCACCTCACCTCGGTATCGCCTCACACTCTGTCTCTGCCGCCTCAGCCCAGTGCCGGAAGTGTGCGTTGCTAATGCGAGTTTAGGTCGAACGTCACTTCCGGTCTGATTTTGCCATAACCCGGCGGGCCGCATAAACGTCCTCAGCGGGCTGCATCTGGCCCGTGGGCCGTAGTTTGAGGACCCCTGGTTTAGAGAGGCAGGCAGAGAGAAGGACAATGAAAAGACTTCAGTTGTGCCTCAGAGCAGGTGAGAGATGGGGTGGAGGACAGGATAGGGAGAGAAAGCATGCAAAAGAAGCCGTAGGTGCCCCATCTTCCAAGTCAGCAGCACATTTGAAAACACAGCAGGAACATTCGGGCTTCAACCTACCAACAGTCAGTGGGTGCTGGACACTTATCTATGTTTAATCTTTAAAATGTCACAGCTATGTTTAACGTATAGAATGAGAGAAGCAGGCCGGAACTAAAGATGGTAAGAGGTGGTTTGTACCCAGGAAGTTCTGATTCCTAATAATAGCATTTTTAAATTACTTAAAAATGGTGGCACAGTCTTTACTCTAGTTTGTATTTAAGAAAAGTCCACTTCTGTGTGGACTTCTGTGTGGTCTCACCTTTTCTTTGTATCCATGTTTAGCCTGATGCTTGAACAGACCAAAGTTTATTAAACTTCCTTACTTTCTGGATTTTCAAAGCCTGATCTATATAAACACAAATGAACTGAGGCAGTGGCAAAAACTGGGGATGAACCCAACTCTCTGTATTTTCATCTATGCATACAAAATCACAGATGCTTTTCGCAATTTGATATCTCTGAAGAAACCGCTGACTAAATACCCACTCCAGAATGCCAATGGAGGGCGATTTGTTGGCTTTTAAAAAATTGGTTGTTGCTACATTGCTATAGTCTTGAAGCACTATACCAGGCGGTAGTAATTTTTATTCCCAAAAGGCTGCTGATGGCATGAATTATGGGCATGAATGGATCCTAAGGAAAAATAGTTCCAATGTGGTTGGGAAGTTTAGAACTCTGCACTCTCCTGTGCATGCCCTGAACAAAGACTGAATACAATTTTCCCAGAGAGATTCTACCCAAGCAGATTTGTGGGGAAAAGTGTAGCAAGGCAAGGAAAAACCTGGAAAGTGAATGATTGTGGGACAATATTCGGGGCGGGGTGGGGGGGAATCACAGGGCATTTTGGGAGGCAGAGTTAAAAATCTGTGTGGAAGTAGCCTTTGTTTTACATCAGGTGATAGGGGGAAGGTGAATACAGGGCCAGGGAAGGACTCCAGAACAGGAGAGCTGCTGCAATGCACCTAAAGGAAATAGGAGTGAGCAACTCCCTAGTTCCTTTCCCCCAGTATGCATATGGACAGTATGATCCATACATCCCTCCCACTCCACTACTTCCTGAGTTAGGGGGTGAAAAAAGTCCCATTTCTCATAATTCTTGAAATAATTTAGGGAATTAAATAATGTGATTGAGGCCCTTTCCCCATCAGAGAATTAGGGCTTCTTTGTTGAGAAGTCAATATGCTTTCAATCTAGCAACCTTGGCTGGTGGCTTTTCAAACTCTGCCTTATCACAAGGATGCAAAATTAACCTTGATAAGCATCGGTTTCAGAGTGGTGAGAGGAGATTTGGGGCAAGCACTGAGTGCCTCTGGAGGCAGCCAATGAGCTTTGACGATATTTGCATATAGGGAGACTTCTTAAAGTTTAGGAACTGAAAGGAAACACAGCTGAGGAATTGAGTTTGGGATACTTCTAGGCAGCAACAGCTTTGCCCAAAGAAGCCAGAAATCCCTCATCATGGCCAAAGCCTTGATGTGCTATCTGTTTTTCACTTTTTTGTGGGGTAGGATAAAAGTTTCCTTAAAATACCTGATTAGCCAAGGGTCTTTACTTTCTGTTTCTCCCTTCTAATAGCCACAACGATCCTCTCACTCTGATCCTTCCATTCCACTTAATTTGTGCTTCTGATTTTGTTCTCAGGCTGTGATGCCCAATTTACAATGACTCAGCCACCTTCTGTGTTGGCTTCCATTGGGGGGACTGTGACGATCTCCTGCAGAAGAAGCAGCGGAAGCATAAGCAGCTACCGGAATTCCTGGTACCAACAGAAACCTGGCAGTTCTCCTGTACCGCTCATAGAGAAGCATAACACCAGAGCTCCGGGAATCTCTGACCGATTCTCAGGTTCCCTCGACAGCTCTGCCAATGCTGCTATCTTAACCATCTCCAACATTCAAGCAACTGACGAGGGTGATTATTACTGTTTATCTTATGGCAATGATGCTGTAACATAAGACACAATGATACAAACACACGGGGAAGTGAGACAAAAACCTCCATGCTCCTCACTCCAGGAGAGCCAGTTTGGTGTAGTGGTTAAGTGTGTGGACTCTTATCTGGGAGAACCGGTTTTGATTCCCCACTCCTCCACTTGCACCTGCTGGAATGGCCTTGGGGTAGTCATAGCTCTGGCAGAGGTTGTCCTTGAAAGGGCAGCTGCTGTGAGAGGCCTCTCCAGCCCCACCCACCTCACAGGGTGTCTGTTGTGGGGGAGGAAGGTAAAGGAGATTGTGAGCCGCTCTGAGACTCTTCGGAGTGGAGGGCGGGATATAAATCCAATATCTTCTTCTTCTTCTTCTTCTTCTTCTTCTTCTTCTTCTTCTTCTTCTTCTTCTTCTTCTTCTTCTTCTTCTTCTTCTTCTTCTTCTTCTTCTTCTTCTTCTTCTTCTTCTTCATGCAGCAGGTGTGCTTTGCATTGACTATGCTTGGCTGACGCACCAGCTGAGTCTCCCGAAACAGTCTGGTGAACGAGGTGCAATAGATAACGATGCCACCCATGGGTCTTGTATCAGGCTGTCATGCTGAAGGGATATGAAGCAGAATGACAGTTTAATGGCAGAAGAGCAGAGGGGGAGCTGAATCCACCTCTCACTTGCAACGTTTTCCTTGTAACATCCCCACTTCCTTTTATCCTAGCAGGGCTCACGTACAGTCTCACAGCTCTTTGAGAATGCTGTGGGGACTATTCAGTGCCCTCTACTGGCCCTATCTTCTCCACTTAAACCAGCTCTTCCCTCCACACCCAATCAGCTGCAATCCAAAAGGCAGGTCTGCCAGTGTCATGCAGAGGAGGCCTCCTTGGAATTTCTGGGAACTTGAATATTTTCAAACATGATTATTTTCAAACAGATTTTCAGCATGCCACTTTGTAAATTTGTCTTCCCACAGATGGTTTTGCAACTCGATGCCATCCTATGATGTCATACAGACCTGCTGTCTAGAGCCAATAATAGCCAGCCGTATTTGCATTAAGGAAGCAGTCATTTGCTTTAAGAGAGGAGCTGAGCAAAGTCGTCAGAGAGAAACAGTGGGTGTGAATTCTTTTGACAATCATGTGGGTACGTTTACTTTCCTTGCTGGTGGGATTTATCTCAGGTAAGAATACCTCTATGGTAGAAGATCTAATCTGAGACAAAGAAGCAGAGATGCCAACGCACACTGACAGTAATAATGTCCATGATCTTATTACAGGATGTGCATGCCAGCTAGTATTGACCCAACCATCCTCAATGACCCCCTCTCTAGGATCGACAGTTAAGATCTCTTGTGCAATGAGCAGTGGCTACAGCATCAGCACTGAGAGGGTCTACTGGTTCCAGCAGAAATCAGGGGGACCTCCGCTGTATCTCTACCACTATCACAAGAGCAGTGACCAAGCCAGGATTTCAGGAATCCCTGAGAGATTCACTGTTTCCCCTGACCACTCCAACAATCTTTGGAATTTAGTCATCACAGCAGTTAAAGTGGAAGATGAGGCCGATTATTATTGCTTTGCTTGGGACGACAAGCTCAGAACTTGTCACAGTGATTCATCTTCATGGGGAACTGAGACAAGAACTTTAAATTTCTCTCTCCTTCCCCCCCCCCCCTCTCTCACACACATCTGTAGGGGAAACAGTAAAAAGATACCAGCTGAACGAACTGAGGCAAAACAGGGGTGATATGAAAGAAAGAGCACAATGAAATTTAGAGGTTCTGGAGCTTCGCTCCTGTGAGCTCCTGCCCAAAATGAGGCCTGGGCACAAGAATTCTCTTCTCTGTTGCCCCTGTTATTTATTTTGAATATTGTGCTGCTACCTATCTTCCTCCTCCTTCTCAATTTATAACCTGCTCTCCACAAAACTGGCTCAGAGTGGGTGACAACAATTAAAAACACACATCCTAAAATCTTCTGAACATTACAAAAAAGGTAGTTAATCAGTTTCAATAAATACAACACTTTCTGTAAAAACAACTACTGTACAATCTAAGATGGCATAAAACTCATATGGAGGGGCAATATATAGGTATCTGATACAGGGAAAAGGGGGGGAAATGAGGGGAGAGATGAGAAGAAATTGCTTTGAAAACGAAAGCCTTGAATGAATGCTAATGACTACATTAATGTTATGAACATTGTGCGTTGTGCTTGACGGTGAAACATAAGAAGAAATAACAGGTCTGCACCTTGGGCACTGAGACCTCCTTCCAGGATGAGGGGATTAACCCCCCTTTTATTTCTATAGATGAGTATCATTCATTCCCTCCTTTTGCTTGGAGGATACAAGCTCAAGAATGCTTGAAGCCATCTTATATTGAATCAGCACCATCAGTCCATCAAGATCTGTACTGTTGTACAGTACACGGCTTCAGACAGAGGTCTTTCATATCACCTGCTAGCTGGTCCTTTCAACTGGAGATGCTGGGGATTGAACTGGGGACATCCTGCATGCAAAGCAGAGGCCCATGCAAAGCCACGCTCCCTTCCAAATTGATCGAAGCCAGCATCACTGCAATTGCAACATGAGGCTCAAGGAGTGTGATGTGACTAGCTGGGTCATGTTGCTCTGTCCAATGCTTCCCTGCTGGGGATATTACAGAAGTAACATTTCATTACAAAATAAGGGGGGGGGGGGGGGACAATGACAGCCAGGATGCCCATACACTGCAGTTCACTGAGTGTACAGAAGAGGGCGCGGGTGTTACAGAAATGCTCGCTGCTCAGTGACAGAGCTTATTCTGGGCTCCAAGTTGAACCACCAGCACTGCCAATAAAAAGGAACTGATACTTTGGAAGATGCCAGTCAAGGCAGACATTGATGAGCTAGAGGGACCACTAGTCAAAGCACAAAGAGCATCTTTACAGATTACTGGGTGGGTCCTGTGACATCAGTGCAAGATAATTCCCTGCAGGGATGCTCTTCAGTAGCCTCTGGCTTGGCTTGCATCCTGATCTTGTGGGCAACCACTGAGCTTCCGGTTCAAATGGGCAGCCCAGGTCAGCTTGAGCCTCTTTTGCCAGGTTGCTTCCTGCCTCTGCGTACACATGTGCAGCCAGGGGGCTTGCCCTTAACTCTGTCCTTAAAAATAGAATTAAATAAAATTGATATATTCAGGTGGAATTCTAGCAGGAGCTCCTTTGCATATTAGGCCACACACCCCTGATGTAGCCAATTATCCAGGAACTTACAAGGCTCTTTTTTGTAAACTCTTGGAGGATTGGCTACATCGGGTGTGTGTGGCCTATTTTGCAAAGGGGCTCCTGCTAGAATTCCACCCCTGGATATAGAAGGAACTACTTTCAGATGGCAACAGTCCCATGTTTGAGCATTTGGGGCTCATCTGAACCTATCAACAAAATACAAAGTGTGTGGCAGTAAGCTGGACTTTGTACTTTGCTTATTTCTCTGCTTGTGGCTGAGCAACTACCTTTATTGCCAGTTTGGCTTCATCTGAACCTGCCTGACGGTCATATTAATAGCCATAGATGAGACCAACTATGTATCTGATATTGGTCTTTTAAATAATGCTTCCTACTGCGTAGGTGCAATGAAGGGGCAAACAGAGAGTTCCGTGCTCTTTGATTACCTGACTCAACCATGATCCTGGGAGAGTACTGATCTCCGCCACTGCAAAAGGGGCTGCAAGCAGAAGGAAATGATGTACTACCACCGTAGCGAACACATATCTGCAAAGCTGTCCAGCATAGTGTTCAAGTCAAGCAGGGAACAGTGAAAGGGAGATGAGCCAATATGAGGCTTGACTTGTGAGTAATTACAGAGGCTGAACAAGTTACGTTTACAAAGTTCTCTGCATGCCGAATCACACATGCCTGACTGACTTACTTTGAGACAGGACAGAGGCTATTAACTGCATTAATTACTTAACAAGCCACTTTGGGCTGTATCTGGTTCATTTAAAAAAATCTTACAGAGGTATCTTTTCATTTGGCTTGTGATTGGGTGGTGCCATCTCAGCCATCTTAATATCCCTTTCTAACATTCTGAATATTGTATATGAATATATGAATATATGAAGCTGCCTTCTACTGAATCAGACCCTTGGTCCATCAAAGTCAGTATTGTCTACTCAGACTGGCAGCGGCTCTCCAGGGTCTCAAGCTGAGGTTTTTCACACCTATTTGCCTGGACCCGTTTTAGTTGGAGATACCGAGGATTGAACCTGGGACCTTCTGCTTACCTAGCAGATACTCTACTACTGAGTCACCGTCCCTCCCAATTGTTGTTGTTGTATTGTTGTTAGGCTCTGTTCTAGAAAAAGAAAGCTGATAGTTTATGTGCCAGAGGGTTTTGTTTGAAGGGTATTCTGGCCTACTGGATACAGGTCTAGTACACACCACCCAGGGCTTTCTTTTCTTTTTTGCAACAGGAACTCATTTTCGTATTAGGCCACACACCCCTGATGTAGCCAATCCTCCAAGAGCTTACAGTAGGCCCTGTAAGAAGAGCCCTGTAAGCTCTTGAAGATTGGCACATCAGGAGTGTGTGGCCTAATATGCAAAGGAGTTCCTGCTACTAAAAAAACCCTGACACCACCACATATTTGTTCATTAATTTACCTGCAAATGTTCACCTTGCTTGTAGGCTTTGAAAATGAGCTACAATAAATTTAAATTTAGTACATCCTATCATTTAAACGCCCCCCCCCCCCTGCACCGACTGCACTGTACTGATTCCAATATAGCCGGGATTTGAACACCTAGGTTGGGACAAGCAAGCTAAATCGATCTGTTAATACCATCTTTGCCGCCCCACCTAATGTGAGCTGTGGCTTAATTGTCTTAATTTTAAATTATTTTAACTATTTAATTGTTTTATTGTGTTGGAAGCCTCCCTGAGCCCACTATGGGAAAGGGCGGCCTATAAATCTATGGAAAATAATAAATAAATAAATAAATAAATACATACATACATAACAATACAAAGAAAGCTCAAATCACATGAAATAATCTGTTAGCGGCGTGGGTGGCTTAATAGGCTAGCACTGATCTCCACATTGCACGCAAATGTATCAGCATTCTAAAAAGGTAAAAGTAGTCCCCTGTGCAAGCACCAGTCATTTCCAACTCTGGGGTGACGTTGCTTTAACATTTTCATGGCAGATTTTTTATGGGGTGGCTTGCCCAGCCATCTACACTTGCTTTCCCCAGTCATCTGCACTTTACCCCCAGCAAGCTGGGTACTCATTTTACCGACATCTGAAGGATAGAAGGCTGAGTCAAGCTGGAATCAGCTACCTGAACCCAGCTTCTGCCAGGATTGAACTCAGGTCGTGAGCAGACCTTAGGACTGCAGTACTGCAGCTTTACCACTATGCGCCATGGGGCTCTATTTTACAGCAAAAGATTAAGGAGAAGACGGAGAATGGAGAAGCAATAGGAGCATCATTATTTCCCAAACTGCTATCTTTTCCCTCCTAATCCCCTCCACCTCACAGTTTCCCCTGCCTCTTTGCAGGCTTGATAATGTCTAAAAACAAAGTTTTCCCACCACCTTTCTAAAAGCTCATGGAATGGATAGACCTCCAGGGTAAGGGGATTCCATAGTGAGAAGGCTTGTTGCTCACACCTGCACAGGCTGTAATGCAGAGCTCCCTCAGAAGATCTTAGTGCATGTTGGAAAATAAACCTTGTCATTGGAAGACATTCTTCAATGCTGTCAAGGACGGCTAGAGAGGTTCTTGGACTCAGAGATGAAGAACATGGAGCAAAGGGTCGATCCCCTGGCATTGTCTCCACTTAGGGTTAGGGTAGGGCTGGGTGGAGACTCTCTTGGAGAGAGTCTCCCCCACATTTGGAATAGAATTTAACTGGTCCAGTAGATAAGGCAGCTTTACATTTATTGATGAGATAGAAACCAGAGATAGTTCTGTTAACCCCCCCACCACCACCAAGAGCTAAGCATATCCCCCCTCCCTCTTGTGTTTTGAGAGCCAATCACTGAGACAGAATCTCTGACACATTTTTATCTTTTTATCTCACAAGGAGGTAGGGATAGTTAAGGATGCACCAATGAACTAGAAGCACATTTGCATTCACTCACATTCTTCAGTCCTGTGGCCATATAAGTGAAAAGGAGGATCCAGTTCAGAAAACCCTTTGTCTCAGGAAGCCATTCCCTGACCATGCCTCAAGTATCTTTCCTGCTTCTCCTCTTCACTTACTGCACTGGTAACGGAGAACATGTGTTTTGCTCGTATCCCCTCTTTATGTCTCCTTTTTCTGCAGTGCTAAACTGATCTGATGATTCCTCTGACAATATTGTTTCTATGTGGAGCCCCCCCCCCCACCTTGATAGAATCAAAGCATCATGCATGCTTCTCAATTTTTCATTTTCTTTCAGGTGCCTTTGCCCAGTTTGTATTGACTCAGCAGCCCTCCATATCTGCATCCCCTGGAGAAACAGTGAGAATCCCCTGTACCAGGAGCAGTGGTGGTATCAGAGGCAGCTATGTATCCTGGTACCAACAGAAACCTGGCACTGCTCCCAAACTACTGATATATCAGTTCAGCAACAGATACACAGGAATCCCAGACCGGTTTTCTGGCTCTACAGACACCTCTGCCAACTCTGCCACTTTAACCATCTCCAGCGTTCAAGCAGAAGATGAGGCCGATTATTACTGTTTATCTTATTATGGCGACGTGCAGCACACGGTGATACAACCACATGGGGAAGTGAGACAAAAACAGCAGTCCACTGTGGGTTGCATTTGGTTGACCAAAAGTCAGAGGCTGCTGATCGCAGTCTTACAATCGCAATGACTGGTCTCCTCTAAATTACTTTTAAAAAGTATATTCCAACCCAAAGGAGTTTGTTTGTTCAATTCATTTCCGCTCTGCCTTTCTCCCCAGTGAGGACCCAAAGTGGCATTCATTATTCCCCTCTCCTCCATTTTATTCTCACAACAACCCTACAAAGTAGATTAGGCTGAGAGACTGTGACTGGCCCAGGGTCACCCAGCAAACTTTGATGGCACAAGTAGGGGTTTGAACCAGGGTCTTCGACAACCTAGTCTGTCTGACACTCTTAGCCACAGCACCACAATGGCTTTAAGCTTGTACTCATCAGGATGATGATACTAGAGCATCTTTTCCCATGCTATGAGTGAACATTTGAGCACATGGAACATGTACAGAATGCCTCACCCAAGATACAAGCAAGTTCTCATCCATCAGGAACCAAGGGACAGGGTTTCTAGACAGGAGGCCAAATGTGTTGGAACCATAGAATTAATTGCTTATGAGTTCACAATTTATGCACCAAGTGTTTCCGCCAAGGAACAACAAAGGGAATAAGAAAGCTCCCCTCCCTGACCGAAACTTCATTCCTTGCACTTAGCAATCAGGGAAGAAGTAACAGTGACATCAGTTTAAGATGCGGTGAATGATATTGATATAATGTGGAAAACCATAAGGTTGTAGTTTTATCACACTGATTATTGCTTGCATTTTCTTTTCTTTTTTTGCTCCTTTGCTTTCCAAGTGTTTGCAACCCACTTTTTCCATTGTTTATGGCATGTCATATCTCACACTGTTTTACGGGTTTTTTTTTTACATTTCTAAAAGTCTGCCTTGATCCTCAGCAAGAAAATTGTGCTATAATTATAAACAAATATTGTGCAATTTAATGTATTGAGCCACAAACAGGGGGTTGGATCCAGCCATCCATCAACAGAAATCTTTCCCATGGTCCTCTCTCTCCAGCCGTTCTTTCAGAACATGGGGAAATTCGTTCCTGGAGCCATTGAAGCTGGAAATAAGTGACCTAGAATTTGCCACACATTGAAGTAATATTAAAGGGGCAGATTGAACAAATATTACAGAGGCAGCTAGAGGAACCAGTTCAAAAGTTGGCAACCCTAAGGCAGGGTGTGTGTGTGTCTCTTTTCTCCCTTTTGCCACTCCTTTAAACAAAAAAGTTGTGTATGCTATGTTGCTGGATCACTGCTGGAGTCCTGTAATTACCTACTTAAGATTCCATTTATGGTCTGAAAAATAGATCTTGCTCAATGTGTGGATAAGTGTAAAGAAAAGAAATTCTAATAGAGGCCAAGAGATTAAACAATCTGCTAATGCAAGAGATAGCTACAGGTGAATCACAGAACTATGCAGGACACAAACGAACGGGCAACATATTAAGGACTGGCTGCAATCTGCACTAATTTTAGTAGTCTCTGGTGATATCGAAAGATAGTGCATCCAGGCTTTTCCTGGTAATTAGCTAGTATTTTCTTCCTATCCTTCTCTTCTCTTTTGCAGCAAGAAGCAAGATGGGTGTTATGAAGCATATACCTACTCAACTGGGTTCCTTTAGTTGAATTGGAGGCAGCCATGATGTGGTTGGTACCTGTAGTTACCAGCAGATGTCACGTTTGCCTCACATTTGCCATTTTAAAATACAGAAATCAGGACAGCTGTGTCTTGCTTGCAGCTGGAGGAGAGGAGGTTATCAAAGGTCAAAGAAAGAACCAGATAGCAGGCAAGGGTGTGTGTGAAGAAAAACAATGTGGCTTGCAGAAGAGGAGATAAGGAAATCATCTTCCAGTTCACCAGTACGCAGATTTGAATATCAAGGAGGGGTGGAATGTCCAGACTGCAACCTGGTAACCCCTTGGTTCCATTCTCACTTTCTGGGCACTGTTTAATGTATGGAATGAGAAATGGAAGTGATGAATTTTGAAAACAGAGAGAGAGAGAGAGAGAGAGAGAGAGAGAGATCATTTTGTAGAAAAATAGGTGGTGAAGCTCATTAGCATAACTTATTAGCATATGCCCCTCCCAGCCAAAAGCAACCCGATGCAAGAAAGGAGAGCCCTGGATGAGCGAGGCCTGCTTGGGCTGGCTAGAGATCCAGTCAGCCCAAGCAGGCCTTGCTCACCTGGGGCTCTTCTGGGCCTCCCCCCCCTGTCAAAAGGCCAGCAAGCCACCCAACCACCTAAAATCACATAAGTGGAGAGAGAGTGGCATGGGCTTCTCCAAGGGTTAATGAGGGCTGCTGGGACGTAGTAAAGTCCCTGGTGTCTGGCTAGCTGCCCGCTCTCCTAATTCAGGGATTGTTATGTAGCTGCAGCTACTATTCAATGGACAAGGTAGGTGGGGAGGAAGAAGGAGAACCATCAGAAAGGTTCAGGAGCTGTGCTCCTGTGAGCTCCTGCTGAATCGGAGGCCTGGAGAGAGAGATGCCTTATTCCAAGGCTGACCCCAGTGACTGTCACGATGACAGCCAGCAGAAACTCACCAGAACCTCAGGCTGAGATCTTCCACATCACCACCCAACTGATGGAGATGCCGAAGACTGAACGTGGAACTTTCTGCATGCAAAGCAGATGTTCTGCCACTGAGCCATGGCCCCTCCCTTAACCCAGAAGGCACTGATCCTTGCAATATTAGGCTAAAGATGGATACTCAAGAAAAAGCACTTTGCTCATCTTCAGAAGCACATTTAATCAGTATTTTGGTGTCAATGAGATTGAAAACAAGTTCTAGCGTGCAGCTCTGGATTGTGGTCACTTGTTCTGAGCATAGCTCTCATAATACACACAATACACAATACCCTTCGAGATCCCTCCCCTTCCCAAACCACTCCCTCCTCAGGCTCCACCCACAAAATCTCCAGGTATTTCCCAACCCTGAGCTAGCAATCCTACATTTGCATGTCAGAGCTGCTCACTTGGCCTCTGGGGGTTTAAAAGAGACTGGAAGATTGCCATTCACAGATCTGGCTGTTTGGGTGTCCTCACAATGGCTTGGGTCCTCCTCTTCACAACCCTTGTCTCCATTGGTGAGAGCAATTCATTTGGTGAAGAAATGCCAGGAGACCTTCATAGTTGGAATCTCTACCCTTGCAAATGCCTGGGTGTTTGTGGTACTGTGAAAGACTCTCCTCACCGTGTCCCCTATTCTGCTGTGTTCTGTCAGGTCCCAGTTTCCAGTGACAGCAGTCCCTGAAATTCTCACAAGTGGTATCTCCCAGTGGGACTGTCATCCTCTCTTGGAGACAGAGCGGCGGAACCATCTCTGATGGCAACTACCCTCTCTGGCTGAAGCAGAAACAGGGTTCCGAGACTGATCTACATCACCAGCAGCAGACCATCTGGGGTCCCAGCCCGTTTCATTGGGTCGAGGTCTGGAAACACCATGTCCCTGACCATCACAGGGGCCCTGGCTGAAGATGAAGCAGATTATTATTGTGCTCTGTGGACAGGGAGTGCAAGACACAGCCACTCATTCAGATAAGGAATTGTGACAAAAGCCCTGCTCCCTCTATCTCTCTGCAGTCTGTGCTTGGCCAGAATCCTGGACTGGCCTGTGTTCTTGGGATCCTGAGACAAAGCTGCCGCTATCTGGGAATTGCCTGCTCCAAATATTTAGAAAGTTGTTCCAAGTGGTTCTTTAATTCAATTTTAAAATATAGAACAGTATGAGTGTCCTAGATATGTGGTGACTTTCATTGTTTTAATTCAACAGGGATCAAATGCGTGACCAGCGAAGATGGCATCTGACCATTGCAATCTTGCCCAGACATTACCAAGTGCCTGTTTAGCTAAGGTCTCACTCTCAGAGGGATTGGGGTTCCAATTTCACACCATCTGCCCCGGGGCTGCAAGTAATGTCGGTGTTTTCGTGCGGCAAACAGAAACTGGTTTTTAGAGGTTTCTGTTTGCTGCGCGAAAACGCTGACATTACTTGCAGCTCTGGGACAGATAGTGTGAAATCGGAAGGAAGCCCCGCTGAGAAGAGGAATGTGAGAGCGGTGTAAGGTAAATGTGACATTGGCCAGAGTCTCCTGTGTGCTGAGTACCTGCACAGTTAAGCTTACTCCTATACACTGGAGCCCAGAAGATACTACATTCATCTTGCAATGGCATCATAATAGGATTTCCTTCCTTTGGTTGTGTTGCACCAACCTACTTCAGGAAGCTCGCTCGTGCTCTGTCTTTTGTTATGTCCCCGCATTGGGTGGATTGGAGAGATTTGCATCCTGTCTTTGAAACCCCTCCCATTATGTTTGACAATTTAAATATGCCAAAGGTTTTCCTTAAAGTCAAGGATTTGACCAGAAATCAACAGCAATCCTCCTGCAGGACTGGTTCTCCTTAAACTTGCCTGATCATGGATCTGCTAACTCTACCTCTTTGGCTGTTGGGGCTCTTCTTAGCAGGTATGAGCAGTCTTTCAGAGCACTGGGATAGGCCCTGAGGACCATCTAGCTCATCTGCCTTGCCAGGTAGACCTAGTTAAATAGCAGCAGCTTTCCAGCATTGCAAATTCCCCACCTTGGTCTAGGTAGGGCACAATCACACCAGTCATTTTAATGCTATGCACTTGAAGAGATGATGTGAAAAGTTATAGGTTTGCAGCCAAGTTATGAGTTGGGGATCTCAGGAGTCATTATCATGACCTATGCTCGTAGGTCAGGGTCACAAGAGAGCAGCCTGTTGATGTCTGTGGTGGGTTGGTGTGTTCCAATAGCAGGTGACTCAGAAGCGGCACTGACTCAGCCCAGCTCCTCCATGGCATCTCTGGGAACTGTTGTTCAACTGCCCTGCACCCTGACGAGTGACAGCATCGCAGCCTATACAGTTATCTGGTTTCAGCACAGACTTCCAAGCCCTCCAAAAATCCTGCTGTCTTACTCCTCGAACCAGCATAAAGTGGCTGGGATCCCTGGCAGGTTTTCTGCTTCCAAAGATGCCTCCAGCAGCACCTGTTACCTGACCATCTCTGGGGTCCAAGCTGAAGACGATGCTGATTATTACTGTTTGATATCCAAAGGGGGAGAGTAGCACAATGCTGCAGCTGACTGGAGGACTGGAACCAAAACCCCACCTCCTCCCCAGAGGACACTCAGGCATGCAGCTGCTGAGAACACTGAGCGGCTGGATGAGTCTGGCTAAATATTTGCATGAAGATCTTATTCCTGAGGAGTCTTAGACTTCAGTTGAGTTGTCCAGTCAGAGGAATTTTGCTCTGATGTTGTTGAGTCAAAGGTACAGCAATGGGTAGATTTATGTGCTCAGCAAACCGTGATCTCATTCTCCCCATCTCCTGTGCAAACAAATGGGACACATGAGGCCTATATGGTGCTTCTCCTGCCTTGAAAACCCTATGAGTTGGCTGCAACGGGATGGCAATTTCTGCTACCACTTATGAAGCTTCTTGGAAGTGCACAGTTATTTTCTCATTGTAGCAAGACTTAAAAATAATGTAAATGCTGTATAATGCAGACATAATGCAAAAAACAAAACAAAACCCAAGTACAAATACTATCAGGGATTCTTTTATTTTCTCTCTCTCCTGTCTTTTTCCTTTTCTTTTCTCTGCACCATCACTTTACCTCTCTTTCCTTTTCTGTTTTTCTCCTGTTATTTTTTTTTTTAAAGAGCAACCAAGGGAAACTGTTGGGGGAAAAAAAAAAGCTGAATTAAACTGATTGGGTTTACAAAGCAGGAGAAGATTCCCAAACAAGACTGTCACATTAATTCGAGAGGCTCAAGGCAACCTTTCAGATTGTGAACTGCGCACCGGAGGAACTCTGGGTTTACAAAACATTGGGTTTGTAAACATTGGGTTTACAAAACAAGAGAGATTCCCAAACAAGATTGTCACATTAATTCGAGAGGCTCAAAGCAACCTTTCAGATTGTGAACTGCGCACCAGGAACTCTGTAAAGAACTATACGAAATACACAAACTCTCTTTCACACACATAGTTCATATGATTGCAGATGTTGTATAATGACCTCTAGTCTTCTTTGTTATGAGTCTTTGGGAGCAACCTGTGGAGGACATATATTACTAGTGCCTAGAATGCGTCTCCATCACCAGGGACTAGCCTAACTGATATATTTGTGTAATTTTGGAGCCATCCAGAGCAGAAGGCTGGACATTTCAAGCAGATTTTCAACCTGAGCTCCTCTCATTCCGTAGCATCGCAATCCTAAATTCACTTTCAGTAGATCAACTCTGGAGTACTCTCTAAACCAATCACTGTTCTCAAGTCCTCAGCTTGGTTCTCAAACTTTTTGAAGTGGGACGCATTTCTGTATCTACGCTACATTTTAGGATCTACATTGTGCTCTTTCCCTGGATGGAACTGACAACAGTGGACACTGAACATGCTGATAATTTATTTCCAGTTTTTTAAATTATTTTCTAAATATACAGCAGTTTTGAACAACTCATGGCCATCTTCCACAATATTTGCAGAGGCAAACCCACATTGGCCATCAAATCTCCCAAAACCTTCTAACCCTTTCTTGTCTCCCATCAGCAAGAAAGTCACAACGCGCTTTTGGGTTCCTGAATCCTGATCTACAGTTTGAAAAACTCTGCCATAAACACATTTAGCTTGAGGTCATTAGATGAGGTAACACAGCCTTGTTATGGAAAGCCAATAGGAAACAGTTGCATTTGCATAGAGTTAGTGAAAATTTGATTCCCGGGGAGGGATTTAAGAGAACCGCTGAGCAAAGGAATCTCAGAGAAAAGGGGTACGTGATTTTACAATGATGTGGGTTCCTCTGGTTTTCTTCTTGGGGGTATTATGCTCAGGTACGTAGACTCCAATGGTTGAAAGACTGATTCAAGGTTGAGAAGTGTAAGTGCAAATGCAAATTTGCCAAGCAGTGTGTTGTAGCGGTTAGAGGGTCAGATGAGGATCTGAGAGAATCAGGTTTTGAATCCCAGATCTGCCATGGAAGCTTACTGGGTGACTTCTCTTACTATAATCTACACTGTAGGGTCTATACTGAGAGGCTTACATGGCGGCGGGGCGGGGTGGGGGGAGGGAACACTGCTGTAAACTGTTTTGGGGCTCCATTTGAGAGAAAAGAAGGGTATGAATAAAAATAAATAAATTGTTCCTGATCTTGTTTTAGGTTCCAGATCCCAACTAGTAGTGACCCAACCACCTTCACTAACCAATGCTATAGAATCGACAGTTCAAATCTCTTGTGCAATGAGCAGTGGCTACAGCATCAGCCCTGTGAGGGTCCTTTGGTTCCAGCAAAAATCAGGGGGTGTCCCACTGTTTCTGTACCACTATCACACCAGCAGTGACCAAGGCAGAGGCACAGGGGTCCCCGAGAGATTCACTGTCTCCCCTGATACCTCCAGAAACCTCTGGAATCTAGTCATCACAGGAGTTCAAGATGAAGATGACGCGGATTACTACTGTTGCACTTGGGATAGTAAGCTCAGCTCTTATCACAGTGATCCATCCTCATGGGGAACTGAGACAAAAACCTTTCCTGTGTCTCACAGTATTCGTGCATCAGCAGACAAATCTGCTTTGCAGTGACAAAACCCGAAAGAAAAGAAAATGTAGCTGCTGTTGTTGTTATTATTGTAAATAAGCAATTTATTTACTCATAACACTGAAATTCATGCAGAAAAAAATTGATAAGTATGTCAAATATACTGAACTCTAGGCATGGGTGAGACAAAGATTGTCATAATGTTTTCTAGGACCTAAGTCCATCATATGATCAGTACATATACATGAAGTAAATCTTAGATTCAGATCTGTTTTCATTATTCCTGGATAATGGGTTCAATTTAGCAAGATTTTAATGAATTTAGTAATGCAAAATTGAGAATTGGCATTAAAAAAACGCGCTTTAATTGCTTTTTAAAAAGCAAATATCAATTGCAGGTAGCACATGAGGCAGTCCATAATACTCCAATGAAAATGCAACTTCCCTTATTGCACTAAACCGCAGTCCCCAGTTTTCCACTGTCTACACCACTACACTATGGAACAAGACACTCACCAAGGGCCAGGGCCTGCCCTAGACTGTCTAGCACCTCAGGCAAGGCTAACTGCTGGCATCCCCCCCCCCTATTAAAGACTGAATCCCAGAAGGCCAGTGCCCTAGGCAATTGCCTAGTTTGCCTAGTGGCAGGGCCGGTCCTTCCAGGGGCCCCTCTAAGAAACAAGACAATTTGAGATGCCTCAGCCCAGGTCTGGGTGGCAGAGACTGACGTAAATAGAATGTCACAGACCCTTGGACATGCACAGACCCAGGCATGTGCCAGCTGCCCCCCTCCCCCTACTCAGGCTAGTAGCTCCACTGCCTATCATTCTATCATTCTATCTAACGAATAGCCATCTCAGAAGGAATGACTGAAAAAAAACATTTCATACTCAAGGTTTTGAGTATGACATATTATCCATCTTTTATCTGAAGTTTTATCAACACTTTGCATTTCTCTTTACACTTAACAGTAATCTTTGATCTTTCACAAACCAATGCCTTCTGATTTCAAATAACACAGTTTTACACCTGGTTCATTGAAACTTAACTGTGTTTATGCGAAAAGTCAGTAAACCACATAATAAAATTAAGAGCTTAAGGGTCCGTTACACAACTCAACTGAGGAGTTAAATGCTAGCCAGACCCAGTTAAGCTGCCTTTACACTTGACAGAAGTGAAACTCTCAAGCCATGAGATGGAAACTAAAGTGATGACACCTTCAAGCCGAACTGTTAAACTTTAGCCATTCACCATGCCAAATAATTTTTTTTAAAAAAAATGCAGATTAAAGTTGATCAGGACAATTACAACCCCCCCCCCCCCGCCAAAAAGACTAAAGTCAAGTGTGGCAGTGAAATAGTTAAAGACATGACAGGGAGGGGAAAAACTCTGTGTGTCCCCCCCCCCCCCCTTCCATGGTGCCCTAAGCAAATGCTTATTTTGCTTTATGGTTAATCCAGGGCTACTTCTATCATTAGGAAAAAAATGCAGTTCCCAGGCTAAATTCCAATTATCTGTTCCAAACAGACAGCTTTAGTTAATCACCTATTATATCACTACAGGCCACAGGGACATAGAATACCTCCCCCTCCCTCAGGTCTAGCCTTATTGACATGTTAATGTGGATTAAGAGCCACCCAGAATAGAGACCTGATATCTCCAGGGGGTCTGCAGCCTGAGCTCCCTCATTCCATGGCAACGGAATCCTAAAAACACTTTCCTAGGGAGTGAACTGTAATTGGACAGGCATGAGTATGATTCTCGGCCGATCAGATCTGGAGTGCCCATAGAACCACATGGTTCTCAAACTTTTTGAAGTGGGATCCACTTCTGTATCGATGTAAATTTTCAGCACCCATGTGAAAAGTAACTTCATGCCACTTTCCCCTTCCCCAATGTGAAATGCAACAAACTCACAACAATGGACACTGAACGCATTTATGATTTATTTCCCAATTTTAGTATTTTCTAAATCTGTAGCAACTATGAGCAACAGGCAGTATTGCATGGCCATCTTGCATATTCTAGGCAGAGGCAAACCCAAATTTGCTGCCGAGACTCCCAAACCCTGTCTTGTGATCCAACAGCAAGAAAGTGACAACTTGCTTTTGGATTCCTGATCTACAGTTTGAGAGCCTCTGCCATAGTACAATTTTGGCTTGAGGTTATTGGATGAGTTCCCACAGCCTTGTGTGAAAGCCAATAGAAAATGGCTGTATTTGCATAAAAGTGGTGAAAATTTGTTTCCTAGGAGGGAATTTAAAGAAGCAGCCGAGCAACGGTGTGTGCAGTTTTTGTTTTTGCAATGATGTGGGTTCCTTTGGTTTTCTTCTTGGGGGTATTATGCTCAGGTAAGGAGACCCTGATGGGTGAAAGACTGATTCAAGGTTGAGAAGCATAACTGCAGATGTAGATTTGCCAGTCAGTGTGTTGTAGCAGTTACAGTGTCAGATGAGGATCTGGGAGAACTGGGTGTCGAATCCCTGCTCTGCCTTGGAAACTTACTGGGAGACTTCTCTTAGTGTACTGGGAGACTTACATGGGTGTGTGAGGAAGAAAACACTGTTGTAAGCTGCTTTGGGGCTTCATTGTGAAGAAAAACGGTATGAATTAAAAAAAAATGTCTCTGATCTTGTTTTAGGTTCCAGGTCCCAACTAGTGGTGACTCAGCCACCTTCACTAAGCAGTGCTCCAGGATCGACAATTCAGATCTCTTGTTCGATGAGCAGTGGCTACAGCATCAGCAGTGAGAGGGTCCATTGGTACCAGCAGAAATCAGGGGGGGCTCCACTGTTTCTATACCACTATTACACCAGTGGTGACCAAGGCAGGGGCTCAGGGGTCCCTGAGAGATTCACTGTTTCCCCTGACACCTCCCGAAACCTCTGGAATCTAGTCATCACAGGAGTTCAAGCAGAAGATGATGCTGATTATTACTGTTGCACCTGGGATAGTAAGCTCCGCTCGTATCACAGTGATCCATCCTCATGGGGAACTGAAACAAAAACCTTTCCTGTATCTTACAGTATCCGTGCATCATCAACAAAACCCAAAAGAAAAGAAAATATAAAAGAAAATATAGCATCTATATAGGTGGAGCAGAGGTCCATCACTGGCTATTAGCCACAGTGTATTGTTGGAACTCTCTGTCTTGGGCAGTGATGCTCTGTATTCTTGGTGCTTGGGGGCTGCACAGTGGGAGGGCTTCTAGTGTCCTGGCCACACTGATGGACCTCCTGATGGTGCCTGGTTATTTTGGCCACTGGGTGACACAAAGGCTGTGATAACAAACACTAAATAATGCATTTTCAATCAACTTTCAGTGCACTTTCTGTAGTGTATCGTCATAACGATACATCGGAACAACGCAATAGCACACAACCAAGCTATACGCGCCCATGCGCAGAGGCGACTGGGCTGTCCCAGGCGCCCAGCACAGGGCGCGGAAGCCCCCGCCAATCACCAGCTGTGGCGGGAAGTTTAACAGGTCAGGATTGGGCTGACCTGTCCAGAAGGCTGGACCGGGGATTGTACATAAACGGAACCCGGCCCGCGTGTTCGCTCTCTTGTAACGTGCCTCCATTAAAGCATGTTGCCCTACCAACGTCTCCTGTCTCAGTACGTTACAGTGGCGACGAGGATGGGATTCTAGCCACGTCGGCTACATCGGAGACAGGGCAACCCACCGGCCACGACCGCTGCCGCCATCAGCATGGCTCACCAAAGTGGTACCACCGGTCACATCGAGCCATTCAACCCAGCGAATCCCGAGGCCTGGGAGTCCTACTCGGAGCAGGTAGAATGCTACCTGAGGGCTAACAGGATCACCGAGAACAGCATGAAAAGGGACGTTCTCCTGAGCGTCTGTGGGGCGGCCACATTCGAGATCGCCAAGGGTCTCTTGGCCCCCGCCCGCCTCACGGAGAAGTCCTACGCGAACATCATCAGACTCCTCACTGGCCATTTCTTGCCACAGCCTTCATGGGTGGCCCGCCGGTTCCTCTTCCACAGAAGGGACCAGGCTGCAGGGGAATCGGCTGCCGACTACTTGGCGGCCCTACGCAGGATCGCAGGGAACTGCAACTTTCCTCAGCTAGAGGAGACCCTGGCCGATCGCTTCACGTGGGGCCTCCGCGACGAGAGGCTCCAGCAGAAGCTCTTCGCCAAGGAAGAGCTCACCCTCCAAAGCGCCTTCAGTGAGGCCATGGCGTTCGAGAGGACCGCGAGGACTTTTCCCAAGGCCCGGACCGACACCGTCCACCACGAGGAGCTGGACCACGACCGCCCGGAAGAGGGAGAAGCCTACCAGCTGTGCCGCCCAGCCGGGCCACCCAACCGAGCACCCCAGCGCCCCCGAGCGCCCGAATGATCCCCAGCGTCGGAGAGGCTTCCCACCACCAAGTGCGCCAGCTGCGGCGACCCCCACGACAGAAGAGACTGCCAGTACCGGACCTGGGACTGCCGGAGCTGCAGGAAGACTGGCCACATCGCGAGGGCCTGCCGGACCAGGCCCGGCCATTGGAGGCTGGCCACCCACCAAGAGTTGGCAGAGTTCCACTCCACAGCCTCCACGACCTTGCAGGTACTGAACTTACCCCTGAGCGTCCCTAACAAAATTAAAATGGCGGTCCTGATAGAGGGAGCCCCATGCCAGATGGAGGTGGACTTGGGCTCCTCCATTTCAATTATATCGGAGGAGACCCTGAGGAATCTGTGTCCCGGGGAGCGGTTTCAGACAAGACCGGCGGACTTTGTTCTAAGAGACTTTCAGAAGAACCCGGTTCAGATCGCGGGGTGGGCCCGGGTGCATGTCGAGCGGGGGTCCTTTAAGGGGCCGTTGGACATCCTGGTGGTCAAGCGCCAGCTTATCACCCTGCTGGGACTGGCATGGTTCAAACCCCTGGGAATACGGCTGGAAGGGGTGGGGCAAATCCTATCCACCAGAGGGTTCGGGGAGGTATGCCGTGAGTTCCCCGACGTGTTTGACAGGTCCCTGGGGAGCTACAAAGGGCTGGCCATCTCCCTACCGCTGGACCCAACAGTCCGACCAATCAGGCTCAAGGCCAGAAGGGTTCCATTCGCCCTCAAGCCCAAGATAGAGGCGGAATTGGACCGGCTAACGGCCCAAGGGGTACTGGAACCAGTAGACTACGCCACGTGGGAGACCCCAATAGTCACACCGGTCAAGCCTAACGGGGAGGTGCGGATCTGTGCTGACTATAAGTGCACCATAAACAGGGCACTTCAAGACAATCCGTACCCAGTACTGGTGGTGAGCCACGTTCTGGCAGCCCTAGCAGGGTCAAAGATCTTCGGGAAGCTGGACCTGGCACAAGCCTACCAGCAGCTCCCAGTAGATGAAAAAACGGCGGAGGCCCAAACCATTGTCACACACAGGGGGGCTTTCAGGGTGCGGAGGCTCCAGTTCGGGGTCAGCGTGGCTCCGGGGATCTTCCAAAGCATAATGGACGCTCTTCTTAAAGGGATCCCCGGAGTCCAACCGTTTTTCGACAATGTTTTGATCACCGCCCCGGACCCCGAAGAATTCAACAACCGCCTCAGAGAAGTGCTCCGCCAGTTCCAGTCTGCGGGGCTCAAAGTCAAGCGGGAAAAGTGCTTACTGGGAGTTCCGCGGGTGGAGTTCCTAGGGTTTGCAGTAGACGCTGCGGGAATCCACCCGATGGAAGAGAAGACACGAGCCATTGTGCAGGCCCCGCCCCCCACTTGCAAAGTGGAACTCCAAAGTTTCTTGGGGTTGCTAAATTTTTATCACACGTTCCTCCCGCACAAGGCAGCCATTGCTGAACCACTGCACCGGCTTTTGGACAAACACGCCCCTTGGGTATGGGGCAAGCGCCAAGCCGCCGCGTTCCAGGCAGTTAAAGACACGTTGATCTCAAACGCGGTGCTCCACCACTTTGATGAGCGCCTCCCGGTCATACTGGCTTGCGATGCATCGCCATACGGGGTGGGTGCGGTCCTGGGGCACCAACTCCCGGACGGGAGGGAGGTGCCAGTAGCCTATTACTCCCGCACGCTAATGCCGGCAGAGCGCAATTACGCTCAGATTGATAAAGAAGCTCTAGCCATCGTAGCGGGGGTACATAAGTTCAATGATTACCTTTATGGGCGGAGGTTCATGATCGCCACCGACCACAAGCCGCTCTTGGGTCTGCTAGCGCCGGACCGTCAAACCCCACAAATACTGTCCCAGAGGGTACTGAGGTGGAACCAGTTCCTAAATTCGTACACGTACACACTGGTCCACCGAGCAGGCAAGACAATGGGCCACGCGGACGCGCTCAGCCGCTTGCCGCTACCCGAAGTGGGTCCGGACCCTGCCCCCGCGCACCATGTCATGCTAGTTGAGAGCCTCCCGGAGCAGCCCCTCCACACCGCGGAGGTTGCCAAGGCCACTAAGAAACACAAGACTCTGGCACTGGTGCTCGACTGGGTGGTGAGGGGCTGGCCAGAAGGGAACATGGGGGAAGAATTCAAACCATATAAAACCAGGAGGGAGGAACTAGCAGCCCACAAAGGGTGCCTATTATGGGGAAGCAGGGTGGTGGTCCCGCCCCCGCTACAAAAGCGCGTTCTGGAGTCTCTACATGAGACCCACCCCGGCATAGTCAGAATGAAGGCCTTAGCCAGGAGCTACGTCTGGTGGCCGGGGATGGATGCGGAGATCAAGAACTAGGTCCGGAGGTGCCAGGAGTGTCAGGAGTCATGCCCCAAACCTCCCAGTGCCCCCGCCACATGGTGGGAGTCCACCAGGAAGCCGTGGTCGAGACTCCACCTCGACTTCGCGGGGCCATTCCAGGGGCAGACCTTCCTGATAATGGTGGACGCCTACACCAAATGGCTGGAGGTCTTTCCCGTAGCGTCCACATCTTCCGCCTCCGCAATCTGAGCACTGCGCAGGGCATTATGCACCCACGGCATCCCAGACACCATTGTCTCGGACAACGGAGCGGCCTTCACCTCTGGAGAATTCCAGGCATTCCTCCAGAGGTACCTGATCAAACACATAAGGTCCGCCCCGTTCCATCCGGCCACCAACAGACAGGCAGAGCGCATGGTGCGCACTACAAAAGAAGCCCTTAGCCGAATCATATAGGGGGATTGGGAACACCGACTAGCGGCCTTCCTGTTCGACAACCGAGTGATTCCCAACCCTGTCACGGGGGTAAGCCCGGCTGAACTCCTCATGGGGCGGAAGCTCATAACCAGACTTGACAGGCTACACCCCGACAGGGCTTCAGACATTCATGGGAACCCCGAGGTCCGGGACGCGACCAGGGGTTTCTTTGCGGGAGACCTGGTATACGCCCGGAACTATGCTAGGGGCCCCAAATGGGTGGCGGGCCGAGTGCTGCGGGTAACAGGGTCCCGCCACTATGATGTATCTACCGAGGGGGGCCAGGTCGTACGGCGGCACATAGACCAGCTACGCCGCCACACGCTTCCGGAAGAGCCGGCGGACACAGATGAAGCAAGACCTGGGGAAGAGCCAACCAGGGGCCGTCCAGAGGACGCGGCCCCAACGCCCAGTCTACCGACGCATGAAGCGCCCGGGCCGGCGGAGCTCGAAAGACCCGCTGAGCCAGACCAGCCGCCTCCGGCCGCACCACTGCCCACAGACGTGCCAGCAGCAGAAGCCGCGCCTCCCCAGGACAACTTAAGGCGGTCAACCAGGGAGCGCCGACCTCCCGCATACCTCAGGGACTATGTACAATAACCAGGGGGGGAGGGGTGTAGTGTATCGTCATAACGATACATCGGAACAACGCAATAGCACACAACCAAGCTATACGCGCCCATGCGCAGAGGCGACTGGGCTGTCCCAGGCGCCCAGCACAGGGCGCGGAAGCCCCTGCCAATCACCAGCTGTGGCGGGAAGTTTAACAGGTCAGGATTGGGCTGACCTGTCCAGAAGGCTGGACCGGGGATTGTACATAAACGGGACCCGGCCCGCGTGTTCGCTCTCTTGTAACGTGCCTCCATTAAAGCATGTTGCCCTACCAACGTCTCCTGTCTTAGTACGTTACACTTTACAACTGGATTTTGCTGTGTGAACTTGTTGGAAACAAGTTGGCAAGTGCAATGAAAGTGGATTGAATGTGCATTATTTGGTGTGTGTGATCGCAGCCAGGGTGTTGGACAGGATGGGCCATTGGCCTGATCCAACATGGCTTCTCTTTTGTTGTTGCTGTTATTGTTGTTGCTGCTGCTGTTTTTCTTCTTCTTCTTCTTCTTCTTCTTCTTCTTCTTCTTCTTCTTCTTCTTCTTCTTCTTCTTCTTCTTCTTCTTCTTCTTCTTCATCATCATCAGCAATAACAGTAGTAGTATTACTGTTATTTACAGTGTTTATTAATGAAATAAATTCTTGGAGCACTTTGCATATTTAAATACTATGTATTCATGTATCTTCAGAGCACTTTGCATATTTAAATACTATGTATTCATGTATCTTCACTGGATAACAAGAGAGAATATGACAGCTGCAAGGGATGAAATCTACATTTGCTTTCAAAATGTCCCTTCAGTGATGATGGAAACAGGCTGTTCTTGCTTGATAGGCAATATTTATTTTTATTTCTGGTTGGGAGAAGCTCAGAAGATTTCCACAGAGCCAAGTGAAAAATGACTTCCTTGATGCAGCTTGCAGTTGTTTTTTTTTCAGACAGAAAAGAGTACATGACAGGTATTTGTAGTGCAAATAAATATTTTGGTCAATCACTGAGGGAATGAAATGTTCCTCAATGCATTTCTGGCTATTGTTTTCCAGTGAAATAGTTTTATATTTAGCATTGGATCCCTGCCTACACATTGTAATCCAGTCCTTCCCACAAAGAATTCAAGGCAGCGTACATAGTCTCTCCCTCGAATTTATCCTCACAAGAAGCCTGGGATGGAGTTTAGGCTGAGACACTGTGACTGGCCAAGGTCTTGAACTGACCAACACTTTGAACTCTGGGCTCTCAGGTTTTGGTCCCTGTAACCACTGCACCACACTGGTCATCTCATGATTTCGTAGTCCACCAGAGCAAATATTTAACCATTTATATACAAATGTAAGGGAAATTATGCTTAAGGCCTTTGGCATGATCCAACTTAGGTTAATACCTAACTAAGGGTTATGACTACCTTTATCAACAACAAATGGTTGACAGCCTAGTCAGTGGAATTTTTTTTGTATGTGGAGCTAGTTTGTTAGCCAAATTGCCCTCAAAAGAGGCTTGGGGAATTAGTTAGTGGGCAATCAGGCTTTAGCGAGATTAAGGATCTATGTATACAGAAGATATCTCCCAGAGATGTCACCCAATAACGAGGAGATGTTGGCTATAATCAATGGTTTTTATTGTAAAATACAAGGGTATAAAATCATTCAATCACACATACAGGCCTAGGAAAACAGCATGGAAAAATACAGGAGTTACACAAGGGATTGACAAACAAGTCAATTTACTGGTCGTAGTCTTCAACGAAAGCTCCAATGGCGACATAAAGGGAATGGGGGAAAGGATCCTAAAAATTATCAGGTTTTGGGGGCGTATCTAGACAGCAAGGTGGGGGTACTGCTAGATGCACACCTTGGGACCATGGGTTGGTGGTTTTAAGGACTACTTTGAGCCCTTAGGGAAAGAGAGGTCCAAGGACCTGTGACACGGGGTCAGGTGGGACATGATGCTGGGACATGTGGTACATGACCTCAGAAAAGGGGAGGCTCCAGTGTAACTATTGGACAGAATTTGGGATGAGGGGATTAACACAAGCTACACAAATGTATCTAAAGTGACAATAGAGAGCTGAATTGATATCTAAGGTGGCACCCCATTTACACAATAGCTGTGGCTCAGCATTAAGTCTGGACTTCCTCTTCTGGATGACATCGTCTTTTGTTGAACATTCCATTGACAAAAACTTGGGCTGTCGGGCAGGATACACACCCAAGATAAGCTTGATGGCCTTATGCAGATGTTTGAGGCAACTCCTGGATACGTGGGCTTCCCGCTTCTCCCTAATGGCATCTGGAAGGGCATGAAGATGATCGCTGGTGGTGTTAGCCTTAGAAATGGCTTCCATTGCAAGAGAGTTGAAAACCACTTGACTGGACAGCTCATGGCAGCACAATTTCTTCTACTGCAACAACCGAGATGATGCATGCAACAGGGAGATTGGGAGGCTGTTTAACTCTAGTTAGCCCTCATATGAAGCAGGGCAACTATAGAGGTGAGGCAAACAACATTCATAAAAGTCTGTAGTAAAATGGCAGTCCAAAACCTAAGTTTCAGTGCAGATGTGTGCGAGTCAGAACTCCAGGCTTCTGGCAACCAAGCCAGTGATCACAATGTCTACATATAACAAAACTAGGAGGTTTTGGTACACAAGTTCTCTGTGACTAAGAAAGTTCAGGTTGTTGCCTCAGCTCTTTTGAACGTAAGAACGTAAGAGAAGTCATGTTGGATCAGGCCAATGGCCCATCCAGTCCAACACTCTGTGTCACACAGTGGCCAAAAAACTAAGTACCATCAGGAGGTCCACCAGTGGGGCTAGAAGCCCCCCCACTGTGCCTCCCCCAAGCACCAAGAATACAGAGCATCACTGCCCCAGACTGAGAGTTCCAACAATAGGCTGTGGCTAATACCTTTTGGATTTGCTTAGGTTACTCGCAGATCACTAAGTGTCTCTAGAGAATTCTTCATTCTACCTACCTCAACATAATATTGTGACATTCCTTTTCTGCAATGGCTAAGGGAAGGTAAGAAAATATCACATGGTAAAATGTCCTGTGTTTTCACCAATCAGTGATGAGAATTTGCTGTACTTTAATTTCCAAACCCTCCTGAAGTATGAGGCTGATCACAGCAATCCACCTCATTCACACACCTGTTTTGATTTTCAGATTAAAAACCTCCATTTTGAACAGGGCAGGTACATAGTCTATCTTGACAGTCAGGCAAAGTGGATATTTAAATGCAGAAAGGGGATTTGTTAGGAAGTGTCATTCTTACACACCTGGACTTCAAAAATAGTTATTTCCTCTGCGCTTGTAGTTTTTGTCCCCAAGGGAAACTGTTTATCTGAAAAGATGTTCAACTTACTCAGGCTGAAAAAAGTTTTAAAAATGTTTCATCAAATTGTAGTTATCAAAAGGACCTATTTACAGTTCTTGTTACATGATAGGCAGTCCTGACACGCACATGATGTTGTTCACCATGGCCAGGAGGTAGCACTGTTGCCTAACGTTCACTTTTTTTTAACACAATTTTCTGTTGTGATTTTATTTTTCAGCACGTGGAGGTGGGGAAGGGTGACAAGAAGACCAAAGAAGAACTCCAGGGGTCCTGCAGCAGGCAGGCAATGAGTGAAAGTTAATATAAGGGGGAGAAATGGGTGGGAGAAACTGCAGGTGGCTTGTTTTCTGTGTCAGCAGTTGACTTGATCTGAAAGCAGAGGAAGACCTTTATATACAGACAAGAGCAAGGAAACGGTGCCCCAAGCAAAGGGGAGTGATTTGTGAGGGCTTTCCATTCCTTTTGCATGGACGTGTCCACCTGCCCACTTGCTTGTATATGGACATGCCTGCGAGGGTTGGCAACTCTGGCTTAGGAGATTCCTGGAGATTGGTGTGTGTGCGTCTGGGGATATTCTGCTGGGATGTGATGCCGGAAGAGTCTGCTTTCCAAAGCTGTCATTTCCTCCAGGGGAGAATGTCAGGCCCTGCTTTGAGATTGATAATGCTAACACCAATGTGTGTTCTCTCTCTCCTGAGACCCACAGGAATCTCAGACCGGTTTTCTCTCTCTCTCTCTCATGCACATTCCACCCCTTTGGTTTGGGACAGCAATCCATTTTGAGCATTCCTGAAACAATTCAGGGGCTTAAATACTGTGCTGGATTCCCTGCTCCCCATCATGACCACAGACCCGGGGTGGGTGGGAGTGGTGGTAGATGCAGAATCTGAGTATTGTTACTGCAGCTGTCTTGGCTGCTCTTTCAAACTCTGTCTTACAGGCTCAACACAGGGATATGGACACTGACATTAACCGTTAAGATCACTTCAGCTGAGTATGAGAAAATGATTTATTTGTAGCCACCAATGGGCCATACAGTGATAGGCCAATATATCTTTAATTATATCTTTTTGAACTGATAGATTTGAAGGACAGCTGTTATTGCTGTCAAGTTAAGATTTGGGGAGGTGCTATAACTTAGTCATAGGGAACATGGTGCAGAAAATCTTGACTTCAAGTCTGCCACTTGTATTTATGCATTAACTTCATTTATACTCTGCTTATACTCCCATGGGAACCCAAAGCAGCTCATATCCTTCTCCTCTCCATTTTATCTTCACAATAACCCTGTGAGGTGGGTTAGGTTGATGGTGTGTGACTGGCTGTAGGTCATCCAGTGAACTTCCACAGCAGAGTGGAGATTCAAAGCTGGGTATCTCAGATCCTATTGTGGCCATCTAGCCACTACAGCATAGTGACTTGCAGGACTTAATGAGTCTTGAGAGCTTCTGCAAAAGAAACTGGAGAGCAGTGTTTCCTCTAGGCTGAGTTAGTGTGAGCTAGCTCACAGTTTTTTAGCTTCCTGTTCACACATTTTTGTCTTTGCTCAGGAAAAGTGGCCCCAGAGCAAACCAATTTATGCAGTAGCTCACAACTTTAATGGCAGTAGCTCACAAAGTAGAATTTTTGCTCACAAGACTCCACAGCTTAGAGGGAGTATTATGGAGCTCTAATGACATTTGGGCTTGAACTAAATGCCCTGAGGGCCTGAAGGCAGCTTTATGTGTACCTAGAAATGCCACCCTCCCCCTTCTCAATCCAGAGCTATGAGTTTCTTTCCCCTTGTGTTTGAGACTGAATCATTTCATGGGAAGTGATTTTATCTGAAGCCAACGTTGTCCCATCTCCCTACCATGGCCCAGGTTCTTCCTGTCATCCTTATCCTGTTCACTTTGATGTTCCTTTCCAGGGGATTAGTAAATGGATGGATTACTCTTTAGATTGGCTCTTGCTTAAACAAGCATATCTCCCCCCTCAGTTGTTTGCAGTCTTTAATATATATTCACCAGCTTTATTGATGCTGACCTTGTGCAAATTTTGTTAGCCTCTAAAGTGCCATTGGACTCCTGCTTTGCCACTACAGACTAACACAGCTACCCTTCTGGAATTTCCCTCCACTGTCACTAGTGTTACATTCACAATCCTAAATAGCAGGTCTTGTGAGATGAGAGGCCTTCTCATGGATCCTCTTTTGAGCCAGTTCTTGTGGTTGCACATCACTAAGAATACACATTTTATTTTGTTATATCAGCAGTTAGATGGTCTCAGCATCATCACAGCCTGGTATTTCCCCCTTTGTTTTCCTCTAGGATGAATAGGAAGAGGATGGTACCAACTTGGTTCCCTCTGCAGAATCAGAGGTAGGCATGATATAGCACAGGGATTGTGTGGCTCTTGAAACCCCTACTACTTTGTCAGTCGGCTTGGAGAAAGCATTTGTCCCTTTAAGTCACTTCTCCAAGCCAAACCAGCTGGGGACTTGGAGAATGTATCTAAAGTTAAAGTTGTTCTCTTTCCACCTCTCCCTCCCCATCTATTACTTTCTTTCCACCTTTCCTTCCTTTCTTGCGGCTGTCAAATGTCTGACATTCATGTCTTGCAGCTCTCAAACATCTGTGGCTCTTATGTTAAGCAAGTTTGGCCACCCCTGATATAGCACCTCAGTTGCCAGTAAGTGGCTCTTATGTCTCACCATTACCATGTATTTTCTTTTGTAAACTTCTGTAATGCTGCTGCACTGCATTTAGAGGAACAAAGTGAATAGAAGGATCATTGAAGGACTCAGGATCAGTGTTCCCTCTAAGCTGAGTTAGGTGAGCTAGCTCACAGTTATTTTAGCCTCTGGCTCACACATTTTTGTGTTAGCTCCGGAAAAATGGCCCCAGAGCACACTAATTTATGCAGTAGCTCACAACTTTAATGCCAGTAGCTCACAAAGCAGAATTTTTGCTCACAAGACACCACAGCTTAGACGGAGTATTGCTTGGGATGCTGCTGAATTTCTTAGGTTTGCCTGGTTCAGATCAAATATGACTGTTTCAGTTTCATTTTTCCTTTTGGTGACTCACTCCGCCCCCCTCTGAGACCCAGGCAGTCGTAGTCCAGGTTGGGGCCTCCATATCATTGCTACCTCACTTCTGCTCTCCCCTCAATGACAGGACCACAGGAAAAAATGAGAGAATCTTTGAGTGCAAGATGTCATCATCTTGGGCTTTCCTTCCTCCTCCTTACACTTCTAAAATGAGAAGTTCAGTGGCTGAATCATAGATCTGAAACCCTGATCTTTATGCAAGGTGCTTTGGATTATATGTGCTAGCTGAATAGTTTGGGGGGAAAAGCTCTGCAAATGTTCGATACCTACTCTTCTGCTTTAAGAGTTTTGTGCACTCTTGGACTGAACCCCGGAGGACTGAAAATAGGTTCTGGGGCTTAGCCGTGGACTGAACCATTTTAAATACTGCTCTGGTCTCCACCTTGAATCTGGGAGTTTGTCATTGAGGCTGACCTTGTTGACCCATGAGACCTTGAGATCAGTGACATGGTGCTTTGACAAACAGGATCCATCTGCTTTTCCTCATGTTGTCCTACTGCCCCTCCTGGACCTTAAGAAGAAGTTAAAGCATGTCAAGGCCAGTGAAAGGGCTACAGTGAACAGTTATAATGATTGGAGTGTTGGGCTAGAATTGGGGAGACCCAACCTCTAGGTAGGGTCTGGAGATCTATCAGAATTACAACCAATCTCTAGACACCAGAGATCACTTCTCTTGGAGAAAATAGCTGCTCCAGACGGTGGGTTCTATGCCATTATGCCACACTGAGGTTCGTTTCCTCCCCAGATCGTGGCTTCCACAGGCTGTGAAGAATGTGGTCATTGTTAGAGATTGTGGAGGAGAAGCCGATAGAAACGGTTCCAAGAAATTCCTCCATAAAGGATCTTGAGTTGCTGGGCTAGAAAATAATTCTGCTCAAGACCCTGGACGGGCACCCTTGGTGGAGCGGATTATCTTAACTCTGCATAGCAGCTTTGTATTGGTTAATTGGAAAGTTCTCTGCAAAAAACAGCTCGGGGATACATGTGTGAGATCAAATTATTGAGAGGGAAGCTCTTGTTTTTATCTCATAAGTGGGGAAAGATTTTTAAACCACACCCAATGAACAGGAAGCATGTTTGCATATATCTGCATCTTCTCCCCTTGGGAGGCTTAAAAGTCAAGGGGAAGAGGAGCCCCTTCAGAGAAGTGTTTACTTCAGGAAGCCAACTTTCTCCTTAACATGGCCCAGATTTCTCTTCTCCTCATCCTTGTCACTTCCTGCACTGGTAGTGGAGAACATTTTATACAAAACTTTTATCCCTTTTTTCCTCCTAGTGATAAAGTTTTTATTTGACAATGCTTCTCACCCTTATACTTCCTTTGCTTTCCCCCACCTTGTGAGATTTCAGCTTTCATGACAAGAGCCTGTCTGTTTTTTGGACTTTCTTCTAGGTGCACTTTCCCAGTTCATATTGGCTCAGCCACCTTCCTCATTGGTATCCCCTGGAGAAACAGTGAAGATCCCCTGTACCAGGAGCAGTGGTGGTATCAGAGACAGCTACATATCCTGGTACCAACAGAAACCTGGCACTGCTCCCAAACTACTGATATATCGATTCAGCAACAGATACACGGGAATCCCAGACCGGTTCTCTGGCTCTACGGACACTTCTGCCAATTCTGCCACTTTAACCATCTCCAATGTTCAAGCAGAGGATGAGGCTGATTATTACTGTTTATCTTATGTTGGTGGTGGTAGTCAATGCACAGTGGTACAACCTCATGGGGGAAGTGAGACAAAAACCTCCTTTAGCAATTGGCTGTGGGTCACAGTTGGTTGAGTTAAAAGTTGGGGTTATACAATAGCTCTGTAAAATTCCTTTCAACAACGCTTTTATTATAACCACAATCCTAAGTAAGTGATCTTCAAAAAACAGTTTCACTTCCATGTTTAACTTTTCTATTTAGCTGTTTCTGTACAATTCTGACATATTTATTTGCTTCATCATCCCCCCTGGAATTACATCCAAACAATAGTGACCTTCTAAATTTAGTTTGTTATTTCTCTTTGCATCTGTCACAACATCTTCATTAGATTGTATGCTAGTTTGCTGTTCAACCTCTGCCTCATATGTATGGACTGGTAAATTCCATTTCACTGTTATCTGAGGAAGTGTGCACATGAAAGCTCATACCTTGAATAAATCTTTATTGGTCTTAAAGGTGCCCCCTAGACTCGAACTTTGCTATCCAGCAAAGGGAATTTGGAGAGGAGAAAAAGGGACCAAGTTCAGTCTGATGTGGACCACCAGTGGCCAGTAGGTGTTATTCATTAATGTCATATATTTGACTTTTTAGCAAAGACAGGCAAAATGTGCTGCTTTGAAGACATCTCAGCAACTTTACTTTGCATTTGGTTTGGAGGCATAGGATGGAGTTCTGCTACTGACTAGTGCTGGGGGCAAACTTTGGAAATGGGGATAGAGGGGAAGAATATAAACTGCCTGGGTTTGGAAATCCATTCCCACCCCCACCCCCCCTCCACAAATACAAGCCATGCACAAATTTATCTGGGAATTCTCACTGTTGCCACGAGCCAGCCCTCTCTGGTTATTCCTGCTGTCCTTCCAAACAATCTTGGAGAGCAGACATTGTGGCTTTGATTGTTCTAGATGGGACTGTTTAATCTTTACACCATTTAGAAGGGACTGTTTAATCTTCACACCATATAGCTATCTGCTTTTTGCTACCATCAAGTAAGGTTCACAGTGAGTTGGTGTGGTCAGGGCTTTTTTTTGTAGAAAAAGCCCAGCGGGAACTCATTTGCATATTAAGCCACACACCCCTGATGTCACCATTTTTTCCCATAGGGCTTTTTAAATAGAAAAAGTCCAACAGTAACTCATTTGCATATTAGGCCAAGCCAGTTGGAACTGTGTTCCTGTGCATTCCTGCTCAAAAAAGGCCTGAGTGTAGTAATTGGAGAATCAGACTAGGATTGGGGAGAACTGGGTTCAAATCCCCACACCCATCAAGGTCAATATGGAAATTTGTATATGTGGGTGGGGGTTCAATATGGGTTTGAAAATACTGGTTTAAGACACTGTGTTTTAGCAGTTTTTTAAAAATAAAAATTAGGAATGGGGTATAAATGAATTAAATATATATTTTAAAAATCCTCAGGCTAACCTACCTCACAGGGTTGTTGTGAGGATAAAATGGAGAGGAGAATGATGTCAGCCTTTCAGGATCCAGAAGCACCCTCTCATAAGGAGAGGCCACCTACTGAAGACAGAAGATGGCAAGGTCAGTAACTTTGCCTTTCAGGATCCAGAAGTACCCTCTCATAATGAGAGGTCATGTGTTGAAGAGAGAAGATGGCGTGGTGAGTAATTTTGCCTTTCAGGATCTAGAAGCACCCTCAGATAAGGAAAGGCTACTTGTTGAAAACAGAAGGCAATGAGGTGAACAGCTTTGCCTTTCAGGATCCAGAAGCCACCACTCATAAGAAGAGATCACCTACCGAAAAGACATCTTCAAGTACATGAAGGGCTGTCATATAGAGGATGCTGCAGAATTGTTTTCTGTGGTCACAGAAGGTAGGACCAGAGCCAATAGGTTGAAATCAAATCAGAAGAGTTTCCGGCTCAACATTAGGAAGAACTTCCTGACAGAGTGGTTCCTCAGTGGAATGGGCTTCCTTGGGAGGTGGTAAGCTCTCCTTCCTTGGAGGTGTTTAAACAGAAGCTAGATGGCCATCTGACAGCAATGCTGATAATGAGAATTTAGGGGGAGGTGTTTGTGAATTTCCTGCATTGTGCAGGGGGTTGGACTAGATGACCCTGGAGGTCCCTTTCAGCTCTGTGATTCTATGATTACAGACTCAGGAGCATTGGAACAACATGGGGGTCGATCCTAGAACATGGAGCGACCTTTCTGCTACTCAATAAATATGTCCCTCAGCCCACCTGCTGGAGGAACCATCCAGGAGTGACAAATATTACTTTGGTATCACAAGGTATCATTATATCATTATCACAAGGGAGGCTGCAGCTTAATGGTACCAATTTAACACCTGGGGCGAGCCTGGGCCTTCCGTATTGTGTCTCAACCCCCCAGACCCCTGAAGGGGGCCCCACACAGACCCGTCTCCCCCAGAAAGATCCACCCAAATGTGCAAATCCACCAGCTGTGACAGCAAAGCAAAATAATGCAGAAAACCTCTAAACACGGGGAGGGTGGGTGGGGATCCAATGAAAATCATGCTGCCAGACCCCACTGGCAGTGCTGCTTAAGTTATCCTAGGTGGGTTCTATGTCACCGCTGCATAGAGCCCACCAGAATTCAAAATACCCAATCCAGCTGCCCCCCCCCCAACCCGGCAGATGTGGAGCCAGGCAGCATGCTTACCAAAGGCTCCCGCTTCTGCTGGCTGCCAGCCCAATGGGTGGTGGTGGTGGTGGTGGTGAGAAGGCCTCCCTCAAATCTCTCCTGTCATGTGGCAACCTGGACTTTGCAGATTAGTCTCAGCCGTGTTTCTCAATAGTCTGAGTATCCACAGTGTCTTACTGTATTTTCCAGCATTATGCGTTATGGCGTCATTATATCTGGAATTCATGCCCAGGCATGCTTCTTTTCAGGCAGTACCCAGCTGCTGTTTCATTTGCAGCCTGAGAAGGAGAGGAAGAAAATAGGAAAGTGTTTTCTAATGTATATGGCATAGTTTCCTTCTAGGGTTGCCAACTCTGTGTTGGGAAATTCCTGGAGAACTATGGCTTTTCTTTTCTCACAACACAATGTTTAGCACATACGATCCCCCCCCCCACTTTCCCCTTCCTTTTTGGACTAATGGCAAGAAAGTGATAGACCTGATGGGACAGTAACTACTGGACTCGCTCTGAATCCCTGGATATGCACAATGAGATACACTGTTCCCCATTAGGTGTTCCCTAGGTGTGCAGTAGAGCAGGTGTATAGTGGGGAAATGACAAGAGGAGGGGAAAAGCAGGTAAGAGAATCACTAGGTTCCTTGTCTCCCAGGTTAGCAAGAGATTTTAAAAGAAATTTTTGGGCTGGAATCTGGGAACCCAAGCCAGCTGAAGTAGACTTAAAGTTCCTTGCAGTTATTAGTGTCTAAAATGAGAGGTTTCAGGACAGAAGTCACAGAGTGGTGTTTTATGCTCTTATTATCAGTTTGTCATGTGTGTTGGATGATGGTAGTTTTAGCAGTGAGGAAAAGATGCTCTGCATATATTCTGTATTAGGGCTTTCACTATTCCTATTGATCTCTGGGATTAAAAACAGGATCTGGAGCAATACTCCCTCTAAACTGTGGAGTCCTGTGAGCAAAAATTCTACTTCCTGAGCTACTGGAGCCTTCATTATCAATGGAGGCACAGATAGCGGCTGCTGCCAAGTCCGTGTTTTTTCATCTTCGATGGGCGAAGCAGTTGGCCCCCTTCCTGGAGCGCCGCGACCTAGCAACGGTGATCCATGCTACGGTCACCTCGAGATTGGATTACTGCAACGCCCTCTACATGGGGCTGCCCTTGTGCCGAACTCGGCGGCTGCAGCTGGTGCAGAACGCGGCGGCTAGGCTACTGTTGGGGCTCCCAAGGTGGGAGCACATACAGCCGGGGCTACGCAGACTGCACTGGCTGCCAGTGGTATACCGAGTTCGTTACAAAGTGCTGGTTATCACCTTTAAAGACCTATATGGCCGAGGACCTGCCTACCTGAGGGACCGTCTCTCCCCATATGAGCCCCAGAGAGCACTGAGGTCAGCTGGAAAAAACCAGCTGAATATCCCTGGGCCAAGGGAGGCCAGATTGAAGGCCACCCGGGATCGGGCCTTCTCTATTGCAGCTCCACTGCTGTGGAATCAACTCCCGGAGGAGGTACGGGCCCTACGATGCTTAGATCAATTCCGCAGGGCCTGTAAGACCTACCTCTTCAAAATAGCCTTCAACTAATGACAAGCTAAGAAAGTGCTGCTGGAAATGCTTTTAGTTACTGAATCCTATTGAAGATTTAATGTTTATAGCACCATAATGTTAATTTTAACCCCCCTTTTTGCAGCACTGGTTGCACTCGGTGGCAGGTGTGATTCTGACTTCCTCACCTCTTTTTTTAAAATCCAAAAGTCTACATTTTGATTGCAATAATCCTGCTGGTGATTCCTTATTTTTGCATTATTTTCAATCCCCAGCACCAAATTTCTTTTGTTAAATGTGCCTGTTTTCTAATGTTATTTGTACATTAATAAATAAGCATTATATATATTATCTCTTATTTTCTAATAATGAAGTCTGGATATCTTTGGATACTTAAATCAGGAGACTGGAGCTGTAAAAGGGGCAAGACAGATCTTCCTACAAACCCAAAAAAGGGCCCCAGGTTTGCAGAAAAATGTGAAATCTACAAAAAATACACTGGGCAGTTTTAAAAAACCAGAAATGATAAAAAGGAGCTCCCGTAGCTTTAAGCAATGGACTCCCTCAGTGGCTATTGCCATGTAGGGATGCCAGCCTCCAGGTGGGACCTGGGGACCCCCCAGAATTACAACTCATCTACAAAGATCAGTTCCCCTGGAGAAAATGGATGATTGGAGGGGAGTGGATCCTGTGGCATTAAACACTCATCCATACAAACATACTTCTCCACTGGTATATATTGTACTAATAAAGTAACCACAATGCCTTTCTGTAACACAAACCCTTTAAAGAGTATAATCACAGAATGGAGGGAGTTGTGGTTTTAGAATTACTCCAAGAAGATCTGTACGCATTCAGCAACAATTTGCTATCTGAATAGGTCTCTCCTCCCCTATCTTGAGATTTAACCACTTTAGTTTAAGAATAGGAGGCTAAAATGTCAAGTATGGAAACCTGAACCATGTTTTCTAAAAGTTCTCCAAAATCTCCCTCCACCCTGAAGGCAACAATTCTTTACGGAGGACATGGACTGCAAAAGGGTAATAAACAGAAAGGGAATGGGTGTTCCTAAAATGGACAGATTATAGTGGAGCTAAAATCTGGCGACCTCTGTTGGAATGAAGCCTTGTGCAAAAGTGTTTTCAGGATCAGGGCTCCCCATTTAAACCTCTGGGGGAGAAATCACAGGGGAGATTGCAAGGGTAAGGGCAGTGGCTTCAGTTTTGCAATGCCCTTGTGTCAGAAGCTCCACAAACGTCCTATCTTGGGCAATCACTGGGAGTACTTTGCAGTGCATCTTGCTGTGTGCAGGAGCAGACTAAATAAGGAGGCTGTATTACAGCACGATGGTGAGTAGAAGAGAAGGGAAAGGGTCTGGGAGAGGCAGATGGGGCTGCTTTCAAGGCCGAATTGTTTTGAGTGTGGAGAGTGTTGCTCTGCCACAACTAACCATGTGGCTTAATTTGTAATAAATCTTCTCAGGGTTTAGCCTGAGAACCTGTTTCCAGTGCTTGTCTGTTGAGTATGTGTAGCTGTAAAAAAAAAGGGGGATGCCTCTCTGAGTATGTGCAGAGTGTTTTCTACATTGGGAAAAAAATTGCTATCCCTTGCAATCTAAGAGTGAGGGTTTACTTCTCATCAGGAAAGCTGGCGGTGTGTATGTTGTGTGATTGTGTGTGTAATCCTGCCTGGGAAATATACTTTTTGCTGTGGAAGTCTACTGTCTCCCTTAGGCTAAGAAAGTGATTACATCTTCTGGGCCTGCTTCTTGGTTTACAAAGGACTGAGTAAGGACTGTCAGTCAGAGCGGGGCTTTCAAGCATGCCTGAACTCAAGGGTCTCTTCTTTACAACTTAGCCTTAAAGAAGTTGCTGCTACAAAGATCTCTCCCCTCCTCCCACCATTGCAGTGCAAGCTATACTTAACTGCCTGTAAAATTAGATTCAGGTGAGTAACCTTGTTGGTCTGAAGCAACAGAACAAAGCTTGATTCTAGTGGCTGAGACCAAGGAAGGGATGTAAGCATGCAGACGTCTTCAGATCAGGGTTGCCAATCCCCAGTTGGAATACAGTATAACCAGGGAGAATCACGGGGAGATAGCAAAACCAAAAGATACCGTGATAGAATAACAAATGCTATTATTTCAACTCTTATAAATAGCTTATTATATTAGTATTTTTACATCCCATCAATGAAATATATTTCCACCATTAGTAGTGCATGAATATAAACAACCACTTCTGGATTTTAGTGGACAGTGGCTGGAATGTTAGGCTGTGCCCGTTTCAGTCTCCACTTAGCCTTAGGTTTGCCACTCTTTGTCAGCCTAACCTACCTCACAGGGTTGTGAGTATAAAAAGAGGGTGGGGAACCAGCTATGCTACTCTTGGCTCTTTGGAAGATTGGGATATGCAGTGAGGTACACAATGTAAACTTGTCCTCATCATCTAGAAGATACTGTGCATTTTCCCAGTCTTGTTGTAGTAGTTAAAAACAGCTGGTAAAGGGATTTCTTCAGTCCTAACCAGTCTACAGATTTCTTCTTTTTTGTTTGTGGGGAAATTTTCTCTTAGCTCAGGAAAAATGGCCCCAGAGCAAACTAATTTATGCTGTAGCCTACAACTTTAATGCCAGTAGCTCACAAATTAGAATTTTTGCTCTCAAGACTCCACCTTTTAGTGGGAGTATTGGTTATAAGTGCTCTTGGGATTACTTAGCTGTTGAAAAGTTTGCAATGGGTACTTTGGAAAGCTCTCAGCACACAAGGCCCCTCCCCAGGGACATAGTTAAGATCAGCTGCATTCCTTTCATCCTCATGTGATTGGCTCCCATGACCAAGTCTGCTCTTGTAAGTGCATTAATGTTTGAACTGGTGCCATAAAAGAGAAGGGTTAGAACAATGCCCTGACTCCTGCCACTTGTTTCCTCTGCACCAGAGAGACAATTGCTTAAGATGCAAGGCCAGGTCAGTATGCTTGTGAAATAGGGGATGAATCAACCAACCAATGTTCTTTATTTTAACCCTGTTTTAGTAAAATAAGGCCAGAATATTTGAAAGGCCTCCTACCTTGCAGACAACTAACAAAAACCCAGGGTCAGTTTTGCTTCAGAGTGTTTAGTATTCAAACCCAGCTTGTGTCTCCAAGGAGTGAATCTGAATACATGGAGATTTTCCTTATTCCCTGTCCCAGTATGCTCCACACCCAGTACCCTTTTTCAGACATGGGCCCTTTTTAATTCCTGCCTGCACCCCAGAAAAGATGGAAATATAACACTATGGAATTACTATCTTGCTTGATGAACAAAATAGGAGTCGATTGCACTTTTAAGACCACACTTAGTTTTATTCAGAACTTGTCTTAAAGGTGCAATCAACTCCTATTTTGTTCTACTACTTCAGACCAACACGGCTGCCTACTTGGATATATCTTGCTTGCTGTGAAGGAAATGGTGTGTGCCAGAACAATGGTAATGCTGGTGGTAGTTTCATTGGTGGAAATCAGGGCTTTTTTTGAGCAGGAACAGTTCTGGCTGGCTTGCTGAGCTTTTTCTACAAAAAAGCCCTGTGTGAAACAATAGTGATGTCAGGGGTATGTGGCCTAAAGTATAAATGAAGCAACTCATTTACCTCAGGGAGATATTTACTATAAATGGAGGAAAGTTTCTGAGCCGCACATAATTTACAGACTAACAGTTCATCGATTTTAAGATTTTATTCCTATGCATCTCCCAAGTGGGGCATCAAAGAAGTGAAACTGTAATCAAAGCCACTTATGATCTCATGTGGAGTAACTGGAGGCCTCGTTTTACATTGAGCAAGCAAGGTGTTTTTTTTAAAGTAGCGATTTGTTTCTATCGTGAAACATTCTTCAAAAAACTTTGGGGTGGGGGCGCACTGGGAAATCAATGAAAGTAAGTATTCAGTAGAGACTTGCTCTCAACAAATCAGGACCATCTGATTTTTAACATGTATTCTTTTCCTCCCTTATGTTCCCGGACTATAACAAGTTGGTGCTTGTGATAGGAGACCTTCACATCCCGCATCGATGTGCCAACCTCCCATCCAAGTTCAAGAAGCTCCTGGTCCCAGGGAAAATCCAGCATATCCTCTGCACGGGAAATCTCTGCACCAAGGACAGTTATGATTACCTAAAGACACTGGCGGGGGATGTTCATGTTGTCAGAGGGGACTTCGATGAGGTAGAGGCACTTCTGTACATAGCTGTGGTGGCAATCTAGCTGGGTGGAATGATAGACATTTCTGAATGCTCCTTAACTGTGAGGCTGTAGCTCAGTAGAGGCTGCAGGGGCAAAGGGCTTTCATACAGAAGGTATCAGGTTTGGTCCTTGACATCCTGAGTCCAAGATCCTGGCTATACGGGCTAGGAAAAGACCAGATCTCAGGGAGCCCCTGCCAGTTAGAATGGAGCTGTGGACAAGTAGTGTGACTTGGTTTCCTATGTTAAAATATGCTGAAAAGGGGAAGTGAGCTGCAACTGTTGCTCATTGGTTCGTATCATGCATGCAAGTTTATCTCTTGACGATTAGAACCTGACGTAAGCATAAGAAGACCCCTTGTGGATTGGAGCAATGGTCCATCTAATCTGGCATCCTGTTCCCCACAATGGCCAATGAAATGCCTCTAAAAGATAGACAAGATACAAGAATACCATAGCTGATCCTAGTTATTGCCCCCAGTAATTGGTACACAGATATATACTCCTGCAGAACACAGCCATTGATGGGCCTCTCCTCTATAAATTTGCCTAGCTGCCCTTTAAAGCTCTCTAGGCACTTGGCCAGTATCTTGTGGCAAGAAGTTCCACGAGTTAATTATGTGCTTTCTATGAAGAAGCCCATTTTGTCTCTTGAATCTACTGTTCCTTGTTTTCACTAGGCGGCCCTAAATTCTGGTATTCTTTGCAGACAAGATTAATCTGTCTCTGCATCATTCATAAGTTTATAAACTGTTAACACGTTCTCCTCCCCCATTCCTTCTGGCCTGCATGTGTGAAATTGCCCACTCCAGAGGATGTCTGCAAATCTCACAAGGATGCACACTGTGGAATACTGTGCTTGGAGACATCTCCACTTATTCTGCTGGGCACAACTGTGACTGATTCTCTACTAGCTTTGTCCCAGTCTCACACTCCTCTGTGGGGCTTCCATCCAATTTCGCACAAGTTGCCCTGGGGCTGCAACTTGTTCTGCCTCTTTTGCACAGCAAGCAGAAACCAGTTTTTGGAGGATTTTGCTTGCTGTGTGAAAGAGGCAGAGTGAATTGCAGCCCCAGGGCAGCTTGTGTGAAATTGGACGGAAGGCCCACGGAGAAGAGGAACGCGAGACTGGGACAAGGCTAGTGGGGAATTGGTCTGAATGTGAGTTGACTTCCATAATATCAGTATGGAGAAGCTATTGCCAGCCAGCTCAGTGCCCTATGGAACCAGGTAGGAGATCTGGTTTACTATAAAACTGCATGGGGCAAAACTTTCTCTTCTATTTAACTTTTATAGACACAGGAGTCTGAACTTGGCAACCCAAAGATGTTTCTTATAATGTAGCCTGGCAGTGCAAATGATAAACTCAGCAATTAGAAGTGGCTGAATGTTGTTGGCAGTAGAGCTATGCCTAGTATTGATGATCAGATATTCTTTTCCCTCCCCTTCTTAGGGCCTGAGTTACCCAGAGCAAAAAATTGTGACCGTTGGGCATTTCAAAATTGGTCTGATCCATGGCCATCAAGTTATCCCTTGGGGCGATATGGCCAGCTTGGCGGTTCTGCAGAGGCAACTGAATGTGGACATCCTCATTTCGGGGCACACACACAAATTTGAGGCTTTTGAGCATGAAAAGAAGTTCTTCATCAACCCTGGATCTGCCACAGGAGCCTACAATGCCCTGGATAGGTGAGACCAATGTTCTTGGAAGTATACCTGGACACAGAATTTTGGGAACATTGTTCCTTTTGGCTCTGGGGGAAGGGTGCAGGGGAAGGACATGTTTCTAGACCTCATTCCTACAGGAAGATATAAATGATAGTTCTCCTGTAATCTTCCATGATGATGTTTTCATGTCATGTGCCCAATATGGACTTCAACATAGCTTCATCTTTGCTCGCACCCCTACAAAATGCATACACCCAACTAGAACATGCAGTGCAAGTTCTGTATATCCATTCTCTTGAGTGTAATTTTAATGATAGTTTGATAGGTGTATATAAAAATGCAGAATTGAAGAACCCTTCTGTTGAGTTCCATATTCCTTAGTTCAACCTGAGGATGTGTTTGAGAGACCAAAACAATTTCATCCAGTAAGGCTACCGGCTTACAGATCAGCTGTCAGCCTGAGTCGTGGTTTAATATCTGCCATACATTCTAAATCTTTACAGAAACGTCACTCCTTCCTTCGTTCTGATGGACATCCAGGCCTCCACAGTTGTCACTTACGTGTACCACCTTATCAAAGATGAAGTGAAGGTGGAAAGGATTGAATATAAGAAGTCTTAATCCAAGTTCCCTTACTGGAAATGCTTTACGATTTTGATGTCTCCATGGATTTGGCTGTATATGCACATGCACTGTAATTCACCTGCAGCACAGAAATACACACCAGGATCATAGGGAGGGGTATGCTGTGCTCATTCCTCCTTGGGATCTTATTGTAAACTTCACTGTTTCTGGAATTTTGCTATTGGAAAAAGTGCTGTAAAAATAATCTAAGTTTATAAATATCAAAACCTCAGCTAATTAGAAAAAAAAAACTGCTGTGAAGAACATGGAACTGATGGATTACAATGTGCAAAACTGTTCTAAATCCTATTTAAAATAAAGCCTTTCCTCTCTGAAATACATGATAGCAGGAGTGGATGTACTTCCCCTCCCCTGCCGCCATGAAAGCTATCAGGCAGAGGTTGAGAGGGAGCATGCAGGCTAATTAGTGAGAGCTTTTAGCATATGATCTGCTGCTCAGGAAATCTGCAGGGGGTGTAGTTGCCTCCTTTACTGTTGTCCAACACAGATGTCCAACTGAAGGATGAGACAGTGCATTACTGTGATGCAAGCCATGGCCAATACAGCACCGTTGTGTATCTCACATGTACAGGAGGACTTCTTTCCTCTTTCAAATTATTTCCTCAGACCTGCTTCTTTTTCAGAAGACACTCTTAGTATTCATAGAATCATAGAGTTGGAAGGGACCTCCAGGATCATCTAGAATTAGATTCAATTAGATTTATATCCCACCCTCCCTGCCGAAGCAGGCTCAGGGCGGCTCACAATTACAGAAACGATAGATTACAGTAAAACATCAATACAACACTTCCAGCAATTAAAACAGTTTAAAACAATAAGAACAATTTGGTGCTAGTATCAGGTTAATTTTTGATGGCATTCCATGCTCTTAGGTGTCCTTTGTATCGCTATATTGGCAGTTTAATTAAAGGCTAGCCAGAATAATATTATCTTGCAGGCCTTGTGGAACTGGGCAAGGTCCTGCAAGACTCTGAGCTCCTCTGGCAGTTGGTTCCACCAATAGGGGGTGGTGATTGAAAAAGCTCTATCTCTAGTGGTTTTCAATCATGCCTCCCTCAGACCGGGGATTGATAGAAGATTTTGTGTTCCAGATCTAAGTACCCTCTGGGGAACATGTGGGAAGAGATGGTCCCTAAGGTAGACAGGTCCTCGGCCATATAGTCCAACCCCTCCTGCACAATGCAGGGAATTCACAAATACTTCCCCCCAATCCCAGTGACCCCTGCTCCATGCCCAGAAGATGGCAAAAACAAAAACACCCTCCAGAATCCCTAGCAAAAATGGCCTGGAGCAAGGGTCAGTTGGATCTGGTAGTTGACTGAAATAAAATTGAGTTGCGCTGAACTGGCCCAGAGAAAAATGGCTGCCTGTCCCCAAAGAGGTGACCAGCATTTCCTGAATCTTCATTTGGACTCATTAAATACCTTCCCATTAACAGGACCATCTCAACTGTACAATAAAAATGATGTAATTCCAATTTATAGGGCCATCTTTTCTGACTTTTTATTTAAATTCCAACTTTATTGCTCCTGAAATAAATTTTATATTATTTATTTCTGCCTATGGAGCTCAAGGTGGCTTACAATATTAATAAAGCAAGACCGAGTGCATGTCCCTGGAGAGGTTGTTCCATAAATGTGGGACTGCCATTGAATAGACCCCCTCTCCTGTACCCAACAATTGATCAATGGGGCAGTCAAGAGAGCCTCCGCTGTGGTTTCCACCAACGTTTATGATTCTTGTTTATTTACAGGAGTCACAATTGTGTGGGTTTTTTAGTCCATCTAGAAACGCAGAAACCATTTGAAGAGCTTCTTTCATGAGCTCAAGACAAAATGAGTTTTCTAGATGAATTTTCTGGGGTCTCAAGTAGTTTTGCAGTTCAATAGATTCCTCTAATGTTATCTGCGGGACTGCAATCCTGGGAGTGAATCCCTTTGAATGTCCAGCCTCAGATCTGTTATGATTTTTATTTGATTAGATTTCTGATGATGATCATTGCAACTATTGACATCCACCTCTGTGGAAATTTGGCACTGAAATACCAAGATTAAATCTACAAATCTTGAACACAAATTCTCAGATATCAAATTAAACTGGAGAAGGATTTTTTTAATAGCTCCAGAATATTTGCAAAGAATTTGTGGGCAATGTGAGAGCTGAATTTCCACATTACATGGCCATGGCTTTTGTGATGAATGTGCATAAGTCAGCATTCATGTGAACGCTAATCCTTCATATAAATGCCAGTTTGTGAATGTGTGAAATTCTTTACTGCATACCTGGGCCTTTGGCACTTTGAGGGCCTTTTAGTGCCACCTCAAACCCTTTGCCAAATCCTGATCTTCCAGACTGCCAGTCTTTTCACCCTGGATACGAAGCTTAATGCAGGAGAACTATTTTCCTTCTCAAGATGTGATTCTTTGTTTTTCATACACACAGACAGTTTAACTGTTTGTTCACTGATTCCTCCAGAGCCTCTTCTGTATGCCAAGCCACTCCACACTGGCTCTGAAACAGACTCTGGTTTATTAAATGTTTCTCACATTAGAGTGTCTCAAGCAATCACTCCCTTCTCCATCCACTCACCAACTCCTTCAGCTCTCTACCTAACTGTCCCTCTCCTTTTTGACAGTTAGCAGAAGTTCCCCCAATCAGAGTGAGTTTCATTAGCTGTCAGTCATGCCAGTCAACTCCCTCTCATCCAAGGTAGCCTTGCTTCCAAGCATACAATTGCTTGCTGTCTGTCACAGCTGTTTTTATTGCTAGTGTATCCCCAGGGGGTTTAGATTAGTATACCCAGGGGTAGCCAAAGGTAGCTCTGCAGATGTTTCTTGCCTACAACTCCCATCAGCCCCAGCCATCAGCCATGCTGGCTGGGGCTGATGGGAGTTGTAGGCAAAAAACATCTGGAGAGCTACCATTGACCACCCCTGGTATACACTAAACAGGGGTAGAGTGTGGTGGAAATAATTTAAATGCATATTCGCAGCCCCATAAACAATAAATGTGTTGAAAAAAACTTCTTCCATCTTTTAGAAAACTGCATCTTCTCTGTTATGCTAAATGTTGTCTTAGGACAAAACTACAAGTTACCTTGGCAAAAGAAGTGCATTTCCAAAAATTTGTTGGCTGCAATACAAATATGGGACCAGTGAAGGCTTTTGCAGGCGAGTAATAATGGAGGAGTGGGAAAGAGTTCTTAACCCTTCTTTTATCCACCAATTGCCTCCTCCCCACAGGTATTCAATATTTTATTCTCAGTCAGCTATGAGACCAGAAATATATAGGGTGAAAAAAAAGGACTTGGAGCAGGGTAGGCTGGAGAAAATAATCAGAGGTACATCCCTTCCTGCCCACTGTGCAAATTCTGCCAAGTTGTTAGGTATGAGAAGGGGTAAATATTTTCCCCTCCTAACCATCAATTATTTCCAGCAAATTCCTCCAGCCCCACCTTATTGTTAATTAACAAATGAGTCTCTGCCAAGGTAACATGTAGTTCTTCACTCAGTTCGTGCTTAGTTTTTTAAAAAAATCATTGTGAGTTAAGTTAGTGCTACATCTTTTTGTAAGTGAGTACCAAATGAAGAAATTTCCCTCTTCGTTCTAAGAATCCTCCTTTCACGTTAATTTGTTTTTTGGTCATTGGTCTAGCTAGTATGCTGCAGCTCCTTATTAGAAGTTTGCCATTTCTAGCAAAACCAATGGATGGAATGAAATTTGCATGACCCGCCCGTTCTGTGGATATTTAGGCATATAAGAGAGAATGGGGGAAGGTCTCTTGGAGACATAGAACCACCATTTGACCCTCAGCATGGCCTGGGCCCTGTATCTCCTCACAGTTATCAGTTACTACTCAGGTAAATGTGGGGTAGATGAACTTTTCTTAGCCCAGGGTGTGGGGGGAGCCCATGTCTATTTTGTGTATGTATCATAAAACATAGTAATAATTCTTTGGTGATATTTGAGGGCGCAGAAAATGTTCTAAATCTTGCTTGCTCATTTTTTTTTCTTTTGGTCAAGGTGTCAGGTCACAGCCTTGGACTCAGCCTGCGTCAGTATCTGTGTCCCTGGGAGGGACAGCAAAACTATCCTGCACAACAGACAGTGAAAATTACAGCATTTATTGGTATCAACAGAAAGCTGGCCAGGTCCCCCGCTATGTCCACTATGCAGGAGGCAGCAGGGGAGAAGGGATCCCGGATCGGTTCACTGCTTCTGTCTCTGGGATCACTGGCTATTTAACCATCGCTAATGTCCAGACTGATGATGAGGCAGATTTCTACTGTGTTAAATGGTACAAGAGTGGTAACCAGTTCCACAGTGATAAAAGCTAATGAGGAACTGAGACAAAAACCTTCACTCTTTCTCCCTAGAGTGAAGGATTTAGAAGCATTTCAAGTTTAATTTGATCAGTGCTTGTCGTGAGAACCGTGGACAAGCCAGGAGCTCTAAGAACATGCAGTCAAAAAGAACCATGACCTAAATCAAACTGTGCCCATTTGGAAATACAATAAACATTCTGAATTGGCACAGAGCTATTGCACACATTTGTGAGAAACCTTCCTGTTTTCCAGGGAGGGGGAAGCAAGAAAGGCATCACAAGAAGATGACTCAGCAGACATATGTATAACAGGGATGTTGGGAGGATGTCTTCTAAGCATGGTGCAAGGGTCACTGGGGGTGTGTGCGGGGAGGTATTTGTGAATTTCCTACATTGTACAGAAATGACCTTGGAGGTCCCTTCCAACTCTATGATTCTAATCAGTGTAAGCGTGGATTTTGTATTTGCATAACTTTATTTCATTCTCTAGGCAGTGGTATTGTTTGCTGATACTTCAGGCAGGCAGGAAAAAAGTCTTTCAGTAGCTATTCTGCCCTATATGGGAGGAAGGCAAAGGTATATACTGGTGAGTCAGAAGGGTATTAGAGACCAGGAAATGAATGTAGGTAATGTTTGTTCCTTCCCTTGAGGCATGCACCCCACCTGTCCCTGAGACTTGAGAGGGATAGAAGCAGAGACTCCACACAACAGACACACTTTACTTAGCAGACATGAGAAAGACCAGTGATGGAGAAAGACCTCAGCCGTTATCACTTTTGTTTCACTTAAGAAATGGACACAACTTGAGATACCTGCTGAAATAAACCACAGACTTCATCCAATACCATGATCATTTCTGTTTCTTTGAGATTCCTCAAGTTAGGATGGCTTTTTAACCATCACTAACATTCAGTTGGAGGACAAGGATGGCTACTGCTGTCTTATAAAAGATTCTGAGATGTAGACTATGGAAGGGACAGATGAGGAAATCAGATAAAAATCAGGGATGCCATGAGCTTTGCCAGAAATGAGTTTGTTGGGCAAATGTACCATATTCCATGTCAGTGAACTCCTTATAAACTAGTTGGTGTCTGCATAGTCATTTTTTTTTTTGCTGGTATAGTGTATGGTTGATCTATGGGTATAATTAACAGATGATGATGATATTGGATTTATATCCCGCCCTATACTCTGAATCTCAGAGCAGTCACTATCTCCTTTACCTCCCCCCCCCCCCCCACAACAGACACCCTGTGAGGTAGGTGAGACTGAGAGGGTTCTTACAGCAGCTGCCCTTTCAAGGACAACTCCTATGAAACTTGCAAGTGGAGGAGTGGGAAATCAAACCTGGTTCTCTCAGATAAGAGTCCGTGCACTTAACCACTACATCAAACTGGCTCTCAGTGCTCAAACTGGACCCAGTGCTTTGGTGAACCAAATTGTTCTGATTTCAGGAGGGGCAGTGTGTGAAATGGAGCCCTGGAACACCATGCTTATGCACATTTGCGTATGTGCTGAGCCAAATGTAAAAAAAAAAAGATTTTTGGCTGCAGTGGCATAGGCAAAGTATCAGGGAATATTTTTGTTTGCAAAAAACCCACCCACACACAGAGTGTTTATTCAGAGGGCATGATAAGTTCTTTCTCAGTGGCTACCCCAAGACCAATTTTCTGAAGTACCAGGTTGTGTGGGATGTGTGAGTGAATGGGGGAGGGGAGAAAAATACTATTGATAAACAGTGATGTTGCTAACTAGTAACAGCTTGATGGTCCTTTATGAAACTTTATGAAGTGTGCTACACACAGCATGCATACTCAGAAGCCAATCATGCACACATATGTGCTGTTGTGCTAGATGTGCAGTCCCCCAGGGGACTCAAAAAATTCAGTCTGCAAACACTCGATCTGATTATCAGTCAATTGAGAGGATATTTGCAACTGGTGTTTGCAATGTGATCCAAATCCTCAGAAGACTCGGTGTCCCTACTAAAACCCAGTCTTCTCTGTGTTTACCCTGCCCAGATTCACCATGCATGATTGGGGTCTATTGCTGCAGCTGGCCTGCTGTTGCAGCATCTAGATATCTTTCAACATGTTACATGTGATAATAAAGACATTCTGGCTTGTATTCCCAGCAATCTAATCTCAAAAAAGGGATCAGCGGCTGAGTCCCCCTGAACTATGGATTGTTTTCTGACTTGAGGTGTACCGTATTTATTTACTTAGTCATACACTGTTTTGGTCTTTCATTCGTCTGGATCTCACAATTTATTTATTTATTTTTGTCTACTGTCTGTCTACTAGCAGTGGTGCTTTCCTTAGGAACAAGAAGGGTGATTTGGTTCAGGAGTTTCCTGTTGTTCAAGGGCAGGAGTGGCCAAATTTGCTTAATGTAAGAGCCAATTAGAATAAACATCAGATGTGTGAGAGCTGCAAGACATGAATGTCAGGTTTTGAGAGCTGCAAGGCAGGCAGGCAAATAGATGGGGGAAGGAGAGGTGGAAATAAAGTAACTTTAACTTTAAACGCATTCTCCAAGTTGCTGGCTGGCTTGGCTTGGCAAAGTGATTTAAACAGACAAATCCCTTCTCCAAACTGACCAACGGGCTGGTGGGGGCTTTGAGAGCCACACAACATGTGTGACAGAACCACTCTACATCACCTAATTCCTGCCCTTACTACAGTCCCCATCCCATGTGGCTTTTGCCCATATAGGTCCCATAAACTCTGTCATAGCCTTGGTGGTCAAAGTCCGCTCCCCCCACCACAGCTTTTTTTTTTCCAAGTAGAAAAACTGGCTTGATCCAACCCTTCATGTTGAACTAAATTAAAAGGTGTTTGTTGTCTGATATAAAAATACTAGAAACCATAGATCTTCATGATTTTTATATGGGGTTACCCAAAATACATTGGAAGGCTGCATATCACATCCATGTCCACATATTGCACACACAAAAAGCATGGGTCCAGTGCTTTGTGCTCTCTAGGAGTTGGCTTCTAATCTCACCCACCCCCTATCACTGGGGAAGGTTGAAACACAGCAAAGTTAGAGATCATTCTGAACCCACCAATCTATAACTTTATTTTTGTTTTTCCACCTTCCCCAAATGCAGAAATGGGGAGTGGATTAGAAACCCGAGTTCAATGCTGGCGGAAGCTGGGTTTGGGTAGCTGGCTCAAGATTGACTCAGTCTTCCATCCTTTTGAGGTTGGTCAAATGAGTCCCCAGCTTGCTGGGGGTAAAGTGTAAATGACTGCGGAAGACAATGGCAAACCACCCTGAAAAAATTCTGCCATGAAAATGTCATGATGCGACATCACCCCAATGTCAGAAATGACTGGTGCTTTACCTTTTACCTAGATAGGATTTCTAATCTACCCTTCCCATGACACTAACAGTTGGCAGTCAGTTTGAATTGGCAACATCTTTGTGCATTAAAATACCCATTGCAAACCAGTTCACCTGGCATTTGTGGCTGTTCAGTGGCAAAATTCATCTGCTGAGGCCATGTGACATTCTGCCCACAGTCAGCTTTTCTTATTGTGAGTTATGCACCAGCTCCATCTATTTCGTTGGGGACAAAGCAAGGCAACTACTTTCCTCTTTTTAAAAAGTTCTCTTCGTTTAGTGCTTTTGTTTTGGCCAGATTAGGCCCATGCCCTTTTAGGAGGTGTTCCATTTCTAGTAGAACCAATGGGAATGAAGACATTTCCAAACAAAAGACCCACTACCAAAATAAACCCCACAACTTCTTTTCAGAAAACTATAAAAGGTTGCAATAGTTAAACTTAGGCCTTAAATTCAGCAGGAGCTCACAGGAGCACAGCTCCTGAACCTTTCTGATGGTCCCCCCTCCTCCTACCTACTTTGTCCATTGAATAGTAGGTGCAGCTGCATAACAATCCCTGGACAGGGCCAAATCTTGGGGGGGGGGGGGCAGAGGCAGGTGCTTGCCCCGGGCGCCGATGGGGGGGGGGCGCCAAGTTGGGTATGGAGTCCATTGTATTCTACGGGACCATAAGACAGAATGGTCCATTAGGGGGTGCCATTTTTTAATTTTGCCCCTCCCCCTCAAAAAACATGTAGATCCGGTCCTGTCCCTGGATGAGCTCCACCACCTATTTTTCTACAAAACGACCCCTGGTTAAACTGGTTTCAAACCTCTCTCCACTGGAAGTGCAGACGTTCTCAGAATATTGTGCCAAGCATAATATGAGAGGGTTGCTTAAAACTTAGTGTGTGTGTGTGTGTGTGTGCATGTGGATTTGCTGTATTGATTCACATGCGCTTCAGAGGAGGGGCCAGGTACAGCAACAACCAATTACTTGGCAGCAAGTTTGCCTGTGCTTTAGCTATAAAAGGGTAAAGATGCAGAGGGACCTTCATCTCAAGGAGCAGAGCCCATCTGGAATTGAAAACATGACCCGGCCTTGGCTGTGCCTTCTGCTCTCCTGTTACTGGACTGGTAAGTTTCAATGCATTCTTCTCTGGGCCAACTCATGTATTTGTCCCTGCAGCTTGAAATCCTCCCAATGAACTCCGCAGCAGAATTCCCAACAAGGGTTGTATTTAAGCCAGTATAAAGGGTGCTATTTAAGCCATTCTCATTCTCTCTTTTGTCAGGTTCTCTTGCCCAGTTCTCGCTGATTCAGCCACCCTCAATTTCAGCATCTCTTGGAGGCACAGCAAAACTCTCCTGTACGCACGGTAGTAGTGGCGGCACATTAGGAACGGTTGGCTGGTACAAGCAAACGGTTGGAAAGAGCCCAAGCTACTTACTGTTGTACAACACAGACTCGGACAAGCATCAGGGCTCTGGCGTTCCTGATCGTTTCTCTGCCTCCAAGGATTCCTCCAGGAGAAATTGCTATTTAACCATCACCAACATTCAGGCAGAGGACGAGGGAGATTATTACTGTCTTGCATTTAGAGTCACATCAGAAGCGACTGTGTACACTGAGATACAGTCCAATGAAGAAGTCAGCCAAAAACCAACATCCTTCCTCTGTTGCCTGCCCAAGTTCCTCCTGCAGGCTTTAAAAGTGATGCTTCTTGCAGCTGCTAGTGAATAGAGGGGAAGCCAGATGGGTTTGGGAAAACCTGACCCAGTTAGCTTAAACATGTATTTATTTATTGTGTCAATTTATATTCTGCTCTCCCCCCAGTGAGTGGGCTAAGGGTGGATTACAACAATGTTGTCGGATCCCGTAGTGCTACATCAACATATCTGACATGATACATGCTATTCTGTCTTTGGTCTAATGTTGGTCTACCATTCATATGTTTGATAGGAAAAGAAATCACCATACTTCTCCAAATTGCAACGATGGCATGCAGAGAAACACTAAAGTCATTAAGGTTTTTTTTTTCTTGGTCCTTCCTGCTCATGCATGAGATCAAACTACAGTCCTAAGTAAGCTGGCATCTAGTTGGGTCATGCTCTGTCTCTGTGCTCCTCTGCTACAACACAATGCTTCCTCCAACCCCTGTCTAGTCTTCCCTGTTCTGCCTATAGAGCTTATATCCAGGGTTGAGTGTATTCCATATGTTTTCCCCAGGAGATATCTACTCTATTTAAATTGTGATTGAGCACCAAGTACTCCAGCTTGGCTTGGGAACTTCTGGCGCTGGCATATAAACATCTATTCTGAACTCTTTATATGAAGCAAGCTTGTTCTGCTCAAGTGATTAGAGTTTATGAAGCATCTGACCACCAGGGCACATTCAGTGCTGCAAAAGTTTTGCAGTGGAATAAAAAACTTTGTTTCCCAGACTCCCAAGACTTCAGATATGAAGCCACAAACTGGAAAGGGGAGAATGATTGAGGAGCTGGAAACCATTTGCAAAAGGATAGCATGCAGGCCATCTGCATCTTACAAGACCATCCCATTGATGAAGATGTTAGGCTGAGTCATCATTTCAGCTGTGCTTCATAGTGTTTACAGATGCCAAGCCTTGCTTTTAAAGTAAAAGACGCAGGAGACATTTGCAAGAGCAAAGGAGCTGATAGGTACCCAGCCCAAGGGGGAAAAGCCAAGAAGGGTTATATAAACCCAGCCTTCCACCTGGTCTGAGACCTCTGGGCGCAACCTTGGGGTTGCAATTCAGGGGTAAGGGGGATGGTAAGCCCAGGGGAGGAGCCACCACCAGCGTTGGGGTGCGACAATGAGAATCCCAGCATCAAAGTCCAAATAGAGAGTCTTGTGGGTTCGCTGTAATTACAGTCTGTAAACCAGCTCAAAGTGGCAGACGGCTGAAGTCAATAGACAGCAAGGGCACCCCGAAGAAAGCAGCCAGAAGCAAGCAGCAAACTCTAGATAAACTCTGTTTCAGCTTTATTTCTTCTTCAAGCCACTTCTTCCTCATCTAGCTGGACCTCAAGCCTCATAGCTCCAGCGATTTCCAGGTTCTGAGATCTAAAGCTATGTAATGAAATATAATTTACCCTCCGATGCTGCATAATATAAAGACATTTTAAACTTACCCCAAGTCTGCTATTCCAGTTATTACTCAGCAGCAAACAGTAACTGTGACCGTTTTCACACACAGCTTACCACGGGGTCACGTTCCTGTTCTCTCCGCAGCATCCGTCGGATTTCCCATTAACTGCCCCTAAGTTACAGGAAGTGCCGTGGCTTTTGCTTAGCAAACGTAAACCGCTAAAACCCAGTTTACGTTTGCTACGCAAAAGCCGTGGCACTTCCTGTAACTCCGGTGCAGATAATGGGAAATCCGACCAGATGCTGCGGAGAGAACAGGAACGTGACCGCATTGTAAGCTGTGTGAGAAAACAGTCTAAAATTTTAGCATACAGTGTCACAAAGTTCATCAACAATACTTACAATCTGATAATGTTTATACAACAAAGTGCCAGATTAGAAAGAGCTGTTTCACAAACATTGATCGAAAGAAATAAAACCTTTACACTGACACACATATTAAAGTGGTACTGCACATATCTAGAAAAAATAGGTACAACCAACCAATACTCCCTCTAAGCTGTGGAGTCTTATGAGCAAAAATTCTACTTTGTGAGCTATTGTCAATAAAGTTGTGAGCTACTGCATAAATTGGTTTGCTCTGGGGCCATTTTTCATGAGCAAAGACAAAATGTGTGAGCTGTAGGCTAAAAAACTGTGAGCTAGCTCACACTAACTCACACTAATGCTGCCTGCTTCTGGCTGTCCCTGCTGTTTATTGTCTTCAGCTATCTGCTACTTTGAGCTGGTTTATGGTGAATCCACAGGACTCTCTATTTGGACTTTTGATGCTGGGATTCTCATGCTGGAGAACTGGAGAGCCAGTTTGGTGTAGTGGTTAAGTGTGCGGACTCTTATCTGGGAGAACCGGGTTTGATTCCCCACTCCTCCACTTGCACCTGCTAGCATGGCCTTGGGTCAGCCATAGCCCTGGCAGAGGTTGTCTTTGAAAGGGCAGCTGCTGTGAGAGCCCTCTCCAGCCCCACCCACCTCACAGGGTGTCTGTTGTGGGGGAAGAAGGTAAAGGAGATTGTGAGCCGCTCTGAGCCGCTTCGGAGTGGAGGGTGGGATATAAATCCAATATCTTCTCCTTCTTATCAAGCATGTTTGCTGTGCTGTTAGTAATTACTGAAATTAGTTGACTAAATAACTACTGAAATAACTACAAAATAAATACTGAAATTAGTTGACTGGAATGAAACACAGGAATGTAAATGTGTATCCTGCAAGACCATCAGATTTGTGAAGAATTCCTCTGACACAATATTTAGCACAGGCTGCTGTGGTTTGCCTATGGAACCTGTCCAGAACCCCACAGGGGAGGAGGGAGTACGGGGGACTTTGGGCAGCTGAATGGATTGAAAGCACCCCTGTGCACCTGCTCTTCTGCCTTTGGCCTGAAGGGGGAGGTGTTGCTCCATCTTCCCCACATTTCTTAGCATTAAACTATGGCAGAGCCCTGGCCCAGCCTGCACCCGATGGGGGAAGCTGTTCAAAGGAAGTGTCTTTTCTAGTCTCTCCTGTACACTGATGTGGAAGAATAAGCCCCAGCAGTCTTTGGCAGATGTGCACCTCTCTAAGCGTAGCCTTTCTGTGTGCCATTATTCTCATTTCCTTCCTCTAAGCTAATCAGTCTGATACTCCCCGCTTTCTGCAGTTCTCAGCCCGGCAGTGTTATTTCCCCCTGTCCAGTTTTGCTTGCTCTTCAATCCAGCATCTTTATTCTTTAAGCACAGATGGCTGCCAACTGACTAGAATAAAAATAGTGCTGTAAGGAGTGCCAACTGACTAGAAACAAACTAAATGGAGCTGTTTTTCTTCTTTTGGGCTAGCAGCTTAATTTTGTTGCATTTCAGAGCTGTTTGCAAGGATTTATTTTCAAGTGAAGACTCAGCCTAACATCTTCATCAATGGGATGGTCTTGTAAAGCTGAAATTATTTTATGAACAATTGAGGTTTTGAGGAAGGTACAGATCACATTTCCAGAGCCAGAGTCTGTGTCTTGAAATACAGATGCACGACTTTGATCCCAGCCAGCTGTGAGAGTGAAACAGTAAGAAAAACAAGAAGGGGGTAGTGCTGCCAAACTCTTGCCTGGGAACTGTTTCTTCTGCCCATTTCTACAATGAAGTTTCCATGAAACTGACCAGACCTTTTTCTGTAGGCCTGTTAACATTCTGACATGGTGTAGCTGCATGGGAACTTCTGGAGAAAACAGGCCCCAAAAAACCAGAAGAGGCATTTCCCCACTGCATGTTCCTTCCCAGTGTGGGCTATTGGATGGCTTAAGCATTGTTCCGCTTACTTCTAGTGCTTCCCTGCAACCTCATCCATCCTCCTATGATTAGAAAGGGAATCCCACCTTTGCTGTGGTAATGGATTTCTTTTGACGATTTCCCTGCTTAGCTTGCCCTGCTGTGAATTTTGGTAGACCTTTGTTGGGTCTTTCTTCATTCCATGAAAGGAAACCTCTCTTGTTTGACAAAAGAGCTCTTCACAGAGATGGGTACTCTAGTCAGGGGCTTGGCTACACTCGACCGATTTGCCGAGGAGGTGTAGCCTTTTGGGAGAATCCAGTGGGCGTAGATGTATTTGCATGAGGGGCCTGTCTTCAGATTCTGGGAGATTTAAGAAGGAAATGGGAGGCCTTTAGCTAAACAACCTCCAACTTCACAAATCCAGACTCCTTTTGGTTTTCCACCATGGCCTGGCCCCTGTTTCTCTTCACGTTCCTCAGCTATAGCTCCGGTAAAGTGAAAAAAAGAAAGCAATGCTGTCACTATGTCTGGTGAGCTCAGAAATAAAATCAAGCTCATGATTTTTCCTTTGTCTCCTTTCTTGTCAAGGTGCCAGTTCGCAGCCTACCTTGACTCAGCCTCCCTCACAGTCTGGCTCTCTTGGACAAACAATAAAACTCTCCTGCACGGTCAGTGGTAACAAAAATCCCTTTGGCTGGCTTCAACAAACTCCTGGGCAGCCCCCTCGGTTTCTCTTCTATGGCAGCAACAGGGGAACCGGGGTTTCCAATCGGTTCAGCATTTCTGAAGCAGGCAACACTGGCTATTTAAGCATTGGTAATCTCCAGGCTGAAGATGAGGCTGCTTATTACTGTTACCTGTGGTTTACATGGGAACCGGTTCCACGGTGGTAAAATCTCATGGGGAACTGAGACAAAAACCAGCACAGTTCCTTTCCAGAATGCAGAGTCAAGAATAACTGCATGGCTAAATACAATGTGAGATGCAGGATATCTGAATTGCAATGTTTAAAGAAACAGAATGTATCTACAGTTCCCCACCCCCTTCTCCAAGCAGAAGTACCGGTTTCCCAGTGCCAAGTTGATAGACATGGTCACTTATTTTCACACTTTAGCTTGCATTGCCAACCCAAAGGCACATCAAGAAATCATATTTTACGTTCAGAATCACATCAGAATATGGGAGACATATTGATTAGGCATAAAGCATATCTGTACTAGAGTTCATTTTCCATATGTAATTCCAGCTGGATTATTGAAACTTGCTTCCTGATGTTGACAGCAGCCAGCACTCTCTTGTTTGACTCTCTTGCTGCAGGAACTGTTAGATAGGATATTTCAAGAAGCAAGCAAAACGTGAGAAGAGGACAAAGGAATGTGCCATCTGGAATCTGCAAGCAAAGTTACATTTTAGAGGATATTGGATTTATATCCTGCCCTATTCTCTGAATCTCAGAGTCTCAGAGCTGTCACAATCTCCTTTACCTTCCCTCCTCCCCTCACAACAGACACCCTGTGAAGTAGGTGGGGCTGAGAGAGCTCTCACAGAAGCTGCCCTTTCAAGGACAACTCCTATGAGAGCTATGGCTGACCCAAGGCCATTCTGGCAGCTGCAAGTGGAGGAGTGGGCAATCAAAAATGTAAGAGAGGCATCTTGAATTTGCAAGCCAAAAAACTTCTAGATGCATGTGTATTTTAAGAGAACTTTAAAATTCTGAAAAATGCAAGAGAGACATTTTCACCTCCGCTCAAGTAGCCTGAGGGGAACTTATCCAAAAAGATAGAGACAGGTCATCAGGTCAGGCACCTGGTGGATCAATTATAACTCTTTTGTATAATTATGGGTGATGTCGTTTAGGTATAAAATGACCTGCACTTCCTGTATTCCTCAGAGAACTGTTGGCTCCTGAGGGTCTTTATCCCTCTGTACAGTTTCTCTCTAATTAATTAATTAGAGAGGTGAATAGCATCTCAATATGTGTGTCTGGGTGTCATATGAAAACACTCAGAGGGCACTTCTGTAAGCCTCCACCAAATCTGGAGGCTGCCGGTGGCAGTGAAACCCTGCCTGTTGGCACAGTGCAGAACTGACCAGGACACCTTTACCAACCTAGTGTTCTTTCCAGGGAGGCAATAAAGGGTTGCCAACTCTGGGTTGAAAAGGTGCTTGAGATTCTGAGGTGGAGATTGGGGAGCACATAGTCTGCGGAGCTGAGAGACCTCAGAGAGGTATCATACCATAGACTCCATCCTCTATTTTCTGTAGGGGATTCTCTGGAGGTCATTTGTAATTCTGGAAGACCACAGGGCTGGCAAACCTAAGGCAGGATGTGGTGATTCACTTCCCGTAGCCCCCCTAAAGGCTCAGTCTGGGCAAGTGTTCCCAGGATGAACTTTCCAAGGACTTTGGCTTTTATATTCAAGTGCAATGAGCTGTCCATGGTCCTGATAATCAAGGGATGCCTTTTATTCTTGGTTGGCTTGCGGATTCTTCCTAAGACCCCAGAAAAGCCTGTTCACTCACAGAAGCGAAAGCAAATTACTTCCCTTGGTCCCCTGCAAGGCCTCATTATTGGTTTTTGGTGTTGCCTGCCTATTGGGGTAAGACAAAAATACTTCAGTACTGTTACTCCTTATTTCCCCTGCATTATAGTGGACATAGGAGCCTGCTTGAATGCACCTCCAGGGAACACAGTTCTTGAGCACTCCAGATATGTGGCTGTATGAAAAGCCCTCTCAAAGACAGCAAGGCAGAACAGCAGGGATTGGTGGAAAACGAGAAACTTCTGATTGGCCAGTTATTCTTGTGCCTTCTTCTGTATCTTCTCATTCCATTTTCCTGGGCAGTGGAAGGCAGGAGGATCTGGTGCAGAGACTCAGCATAAATAGACCCATGCATCAGCACTGAGAATAATTGTTTGAACTCCCAGAGATGTAAACTTTAATGATTCATGGAATAAGCATTAGTAGGAACTTAGATTCCTTGTTGTGTTGTTAGTTATAGTGTGATATTTAAAATACATTAAAGACTCTGTATGTTGCAATGGAATAA